>NW_015548267.1:482179-517993 GCF_001515605.1 Sinocyclocheilus anshuiensis
CTGAGAACCCTGTGGCGAACGCCCGCTTATATAGCCAGATGCCCTGCCCATTCTGGCGGGCTTTGGAGGCTTGGCGGGCTTTGTCGCCATAGGCTTGTGCAGCTCTGCTGCCGAGCCATTGGTTCGTTTTTTATACACTGCAGGGACAGGGATACAGGATACTGTATCGACAGGGAAAGTTTTTTTCTTCCTCAGTATTTTTGCCTTGTTTTCCAAATATCTAATCTTTCTTTAATCAAGATTAAAGACATTTACATGCGCAGCTAAATTACTTAAGATATTAAGTCTTATTTTCTGAAAACTTTATTCAAATTAAATGAGCTTATGCTTAAAACAAGAAATAAATATCTGCCAATGGGGTCAGAAAAATAAAATAAAAGGAAAACAAGATTGTTTATAAATGTGAAAACACATTTAGAGGTATTTTTCTTGTTTCAAGCATATTTTAATACATTTCTCATAAAACAAGACTTAAATGAAATAAATGAATCTTGATTTAAGAATGTTTTGATATTTGTAATGGAACAGAAGACAACAATATTGAGTGAGAAAATCACTTTTTGCAGTGAAATCTTACTAACTGACTTAACTTTGCATATATTTAGAGAATTCTGAAAAAGAACTGATCCATTCAGACTTGAGCTATGAAAGTCCAATATCCACACAAGAAAGTATTCATCTGGACAGTGTTTTTCTGTTCAAAACGAACCACAAACACATCAGATCAGTTGATGGCAAACTACTGCACAGAAAGAGATAACGCACCCACACTTCTGCTTCTAAAAACCCCATCATAGATCAAACTCTGATCACAAACAGACCCTCAGATAGAGATGCAACCATTCTCACGCATGCAACTATGACGCAACTGTGATCTAATTCTCAAATAAAACCATAACACACGCCAAACATACAGCAGGTCCAAAGCCAGCACACGTCGGCCCTGAGGCCAAGAACTCGTATGTGTGTGTGTGTGTGTGTGTGTGTGTGTGTGTGTTTTAACCAAAGAATACTGCAATATATCTAGTGTATATACACTGCAGCATTTTCTGTATCAGTAACATACTGACATTCTATCAGAACACTACAAGCTATAAATGCAACTTTAATGTTAAGGAAACTACTCTTGCTGTTAATTAATCAAGAATGGAATGTGAACTCAACATGAAATCAAAATTGTTCCTTATTTTGTTGTGAATCCAATATGTAGATGAGTTTGTTTCTTCATGAAAAAAGATTTGGGGAAATTAAGCATTACATCCCTTGCTCACCAATGGATCCTCTGCAGCAGTGGGGCCTGCAGGTGTACGGCTGTACGCACTGTGCGTACCATGAGCGCTTCAGCTGACCTGAACTATCCGTCTGTTTGCCCTGCAGATATATCAGCAGTTATTATGTGTGTACCGTATTTCTGTCGAGTGAACTAGCCATACCACTAATTATGAATTAATCATTATTTTGAGTCAGTTCTTTCACTGAACTGACTAAACATATTTGCAAAATGGTCTGAATCGATACACGTTTGTTCAGACAGCTCTCTCACTGAATCATATAAAACCGTCAGTAAAACAAAAAGTATACTTAAGAACACAGATAACAAATAGTGCTGGATGCAGGGGTGGACTGGCCATCTGGAGAAGATGGCCATCGGCCTGGCGGGTTCATCATCAAAGAAAATTGTTAGATTAAGTGACGTTGACGGCGGACAAAAGGGGGCGCTAATGCAATCTATTTTTGCTTATAATAAACCAAAACTGACGCGAAGGAGAGAGGGCTTGTGATGGCAAGTAAAAACGTGAAGATAAAGGCGGTTGGGAGAAGCTAAAAGAAAAAAAGCGAACGGTTACATCAGGTTACCTTTGCTCGCCTCTCTCACTATACACAGCATGTAGCCTATAGCACTATAGTAAAATCCCTAGACAACCCTAGTCTGAACGTTCACTGCTATTTATCACTCTGCATTGTCTGACATGAATATTCCATTCATTCATAACGAGACAGCAGCGATTCTACAACGGGTTACATTTGAGAGCTATTGAGTTAGAAAATAGAGTAAATGAAGTTAGCCTATAAGGTGATTAGTCTGATTAACATGACACACACACACACAGAGAGAGAGAGAGAGAGAGAGAGACATATGAATACTCAAATTGAAGAAATCTGTTATTTCAGGTTTCTAGACTCTAGGTTTATGTTTATCATTGTCATATTATACATTTTGCGTTCTGCTCTTTCACATAATTTGTAATGGTTTTACTGGTTATAATGAAAATTGTGTTGTTTTTAATGGAAACTGTAATCGTGCCTATTGGTTTCTACTGGTGGCTTTTGTTAAAACCACTAAATCCTAATGAAATATGTCCCCAAACACACTACAGGAAAACATTATTTAATGGTTTTAATGGTTAAAAGTTGATGGTTTGTAATGGTTTTTGTAATGGAAATCATTAGAATTTCTGTGATGGTTCCTATTGTTTTTGTCAGCAGGGTCACCATGGGTTTTGTGATGTTATTTGCCATGAATGCGATTTATGCGGATTGCTGTAATAATGTGAGATAGTAGCGACTGCTTGTAGTTGTGGTGGGCCTATTTGGGAGAAAATCCAGGGCCGTTTTTTACCCCCAGTCCATCCATGGCTGGATGAAGTAGATTCAACTCTAAACGCAGTAAAAACACATTGTAAATAGAAACCTTTTACGCTCTCTAGAGTGCAAACACAAATACGCAATGGATAGTTTGCCAGATCTGTTTTGCCAATATGTTATTACAGCTTCATCTTTAGCACCTCCGTAAAGGGAATTATTATTATTATTATAATTATTATATTTGCAGGTCCTTGGCATCAAACAGTTTGAAAAACCACTGAACTGTGGACAGTGCTTTCTGTCTCTCTCACACACGACATTTACATGTAAGCAACTAAAATAAAAAACACGCTCTTTCTCTTCCGCTCTATCTCTTCAATAACTGTATAGCAACACCTACAAATAACTGAAACAAAAGGCTACTTATTGAGAGGTAACTGAGACAATTAAGCTGTGTCATGAATAAGCAGTCATTCGCACTGACAGTAGGCTATTTTAAGTTTATTTTTTTCCAATCGTGAATCAGCATTGTTCCCTTTCGATACTTCACTCGTACTGCGTCTTGCTTAAGACGCATATGGGAAAAAGCCTTTTTTTCTCTGTCGTTGTTTAACAGCTGTGAGCATGCTCTTAATGGAGGTATTTTTATAATTCTGTTGAATTTTGCTGTTTTCATGCCATTTTTAAAAGGTTTAAAACATGTGACACCTTTGTTCTGCTCAATGTTGCTATCACAGATCATTTGGTCTTCAAGTCTTAAAAACGTGTGTAATAGTTACATACTCAAGATATTGGATTGAATTGAACTTTTAAATGCTGTTTTTGACCAAAAAAAACAAAAAAAAGAAGTCTGTGTGTACCCTCAGATGAAATCCTGCAGGTGTCCCTGCTTTGCAGTGAATGGGTGCCATCAGAATGAGAGTTCAAACAGCCAATAAAAACGTCATAATAATCCAAACAATGACAATCCCATTTGCTTACAGGTGTAAGTCTCGAAAAGTCCCATTCACACATCAACTTAAGCCTGGAATACACTTCTCGATTTTTGCCCCAATTTTCCGCCGATTTACAGTCTGGAGACATTGACACTAATTGCCGAAAGTCAGAGCCAGTCTGCAGATTTGAGTTGACTGATTCCATAGAAAATCGCATAGTGTATGATGTACACAGACTGTATGTCTGTTGAGGCTGTATGTGAGAGAATCTCCTGGAGAAATCAAAACAAATGAATACATTGCACACAGAAGAAACATACTGTAAAAAAAAAATATATTTATATATATTTAGTTTTTATATGTATAACATATTATATAGACTAGTTAAGCAACATGACAAACAAGAGTGTACAGTTTTACCTGAAAACCAGTACGACTGCAAATTTGAAATTGATTTCATGCAAGAGTTCAAACGACTAGTTAATGGTCAGTGTTCTACAATTTACACACAATATTGTCAATGTTGAGATTTTTGCTCAATTTGGTTAATACAAATATTTTGAATGAATGACTCAATAACTTACTCATTAAAACAGTCACTTGCTGCCACCTACTGGTGATTTACTTTCATATTTAAAAGTAGCTTATCATTGCATTTCCAACATTTCATATTTGTATATTAAAAAACTGATTTCAAACGCATAACAATAATTTTGCAGCATTTCCCTGCTACATTTCAGCATCATTAAAGTGTCTGTGTAAACGCATCTAAATGCCACTTCAGCTGCTTCCATTTCTTTTGAAGTGGAAAGAACAATTTTGTGACCTGGAAACCAATTTAAGAAAAATTTAGTATGCAGTAAATATAATCATATAAAACAATTTCCCAGCAACAAAATTGTGGCCAATGAAAATTTTGAATGACTAATTTTGGAAAACCACTAGCCACAGTTGCTGGTGAGCAAAGCAGTTAATGTTTAGCCCTGCCAGTAACCATAGCAACAGTGAACAAAGCAATATCAAAGATGGCAACGTCCATAAAACTAAAAAGTCTCATCACTTTTTGACACAAAAATAGCCGCGAGTTCACGCATCAAATCTTCATTAACCAACAACAGTTTTTATATTTGGGTGGAGAATTTGAGTCGCGCGTAGAAAACGAAACTGATGGGAGCATCTCTGGTGAAGAAGAACAGTGACGGGACCTAAACCCTTCAGATGACACACAGCTCATTTCTCCATCAATGTAAGTTACCAAAAACATACATGAAAATGCTCCGGTTACTAACGTAACCTCGTTTCCCTGAGATACAGGAACGAGTGTTGCGTCAATGACGTTTATTGGGAAACTCCTGTTTACTCTGAATACTGAAGCCTGATTTGATCATGTTCGTGCAGCTGCACAAACCAATGCCGCTTCAACCCGCCAAAACGGGTGGAGCCGACTGCTATATAAGTCGGCTCAGAGTGCCATTTCATCAGAATCTTTGACTGATAGCGATAGTCATTGACTCGCATGTAACCTTATAGCACGGCAGCGTACGCAATGCTCGTTCCTGTATCTCAGTGAACCTAGGTTGCGTTAGTAACCGGAGCGCTCATTTTCGAATGGTCTCTCCCATTGCGTCAATGACGTTTCTGGGGAACACATCCAATAGTGCATGCTATAAGCGAGTACAGAACGAAGCCGCTCTGCAAGCACCACCCCGGAGCGCCTGTACTGAGGTCTCCTACAAGCATGAGCTAATCATGAGACCCAAGCCGTTAGGCTGGGGACTACATAACAGAACCTTCTCCGTTTACAGAGGGGATTAGGTGAATTAAGCAGACAAAATCCATGCCTGGAGGGCAGGGATGTTTAAATAATAAAACCTGGTGAAGGTGGATGACGACGATCAGCCGACAGCCTATAGAAATCTCGCTGAACCAAGCCCAGAAGGAGGCCATTCCCCTGGTGGAGTGGGCCCTCACTCCCATAGGACACTATAAGCCCACTGAGGTGTAAGTCAGGGCAAGGAGAAGTCTCTGCTTCGTAACCAGCAGCCCTTTAGAGCGGCCTCCGAAGCATACAAGAGCTGCTCTGAGTGCCGAAATGGCCAGAGCGCTCAACATTTGGATTGGGACCCTGCTCATCCTCTGAGTTGGGAAGAGCAAGAAGGGTAATGACTTGTGCCCTGAACGGAGTAGAGAGCACTTTAGGCACATAGTCGTGTCTTGGTTTGAGGGCGACTCTAGAGTTGTTAGTCCCAAGTTCAAGACATGAAGCATTGAATGACAGCGGTTCGAAGGTTGGACCGGATCCTACGGGACTGATGGGTGGAAGTAATGGTGTTCCTTTTGGATCTGGCATGTTGTCTGCTGGCGATACGGTGGAACGTTCTCGGGATGATTTGGACTGCTGCGTAGATTCGGTTGCATTGCAGCGTGCAGTGCGGGACGAGTCGGCTGGAAGTCCGGATTGCAGTTGTGTGCTGCATGGAGCGGGACTTGGAGTGAAAATAACTAACACTGTGGCAGCTACTCCTCAGACCACAAATAAAACATTAAATAAATAAAAATAAAAAAATGGCGGGCAGAGGTGTGCAGTGTCCAACTCTTCCCGAGGGGGGAGCTTGCCATACCGTTTTTCTTCAGTGCTGTCAACAGATGTGAGGGTAGCAGAATTAGACGTTTGGACGCGTGCCGAATAGGGGCATGCCACGCCTTGGTAAGTTCATTGTGAACTTCCAGGAAAAAACGGCACCGGTCTCTGACGGTAGGTTCGCTGATGACGGCCCAGTGGGCATCGTTCATCTAAGTGGCTGTGGGCAGGCTCTTCTGGAGCCAACCATTCTATGCCGAGATTCTCCACAGCCTGGTGAGGATTCGAATCAGATCGCTCTCCATGCTGGCCTGTGAGAACTCATTGGAGAGAAGGGTGTCAGGATCCTCTCTCGAGCACGCCCAATCCTCCAAATCTTAAGCTGTCAGTAATATGGAATCAGTGACATTCTCCTGACAATTCTCCTCTGATCCACCTAAAAAGATTAAACTGCTCATTGCAGACGAGGGGTGCTGATTCTCACGTGTAAACACACCGGCAGATCAAAATGCTGCGGGAAGAGTGAGGCACGTGGGATCTGTGCCGGCGTGAGATCACTCAAGCCTGGTTGCTCAGGCCCGTGACTCCACTGTTTCTTTCTCCAAGGCAGCTGGGAGGGGAGAAACAGGAGAGTGGTAAAGGCGGGGCTGCCTTCATTGAAGAAGGCGATCCGTGAGCCAAACAGAGCGAAACTCGTACTCTCTCAGTGAGAGCAGTCTGTCACAGTGAGCACAGCCTCAGTGTGGACGCAGCCCAGGCAAGCAGCGCATACGAATCTGAAGCTGTCAGCGATATAGAATCAACGGTGACAGCATTCTCCTCTGATCTGCATAAAAAGATCAAACTGCTCATTGCAGACAAGGGGCAAATTGTGGTGGATCAAAGCGCTGCAGGAAGAGTGAAGCACACAGGACCTGTGCCAGCGTGAGATCACTCAAGCCCATTGCTCAGCCCCCTGTGGCTCCACTGTTTCTTTCTCCGAGGCAGCTGGGAGAGGAGAAACGGGAGAGCGGGAGGGTCAGGACTGCCTTCATTTCAAAATCATACACTCGCAGTGAGAGCAGTCTGTCTCAGTGAGCGCAGCCTCAGCATGGGCGTGGCCCAGGCAAGCGGTGCACTCACTGTGCCCATCTGAAGCGTGTAGGAATGCCCTGCACGAGCCACATAAGCAGTGCGGCATTTGCAACAAATCCAAGGAAATTTGCTCTAGAAAATTTCCTCTTTGTGATCGCCAGATAGCCGCAGAGGAGAAGGCACTAAAGAGGAGCGTCTTCCTGCTGCCGGGATCTCTTCCACGGCAAGTAGCAGGCTTCGAGCTTCTTGCTTCAGAGTCCAGTGAGGAGATGATCTTCGCACTGAAGGAGAAAAATTCTGATGAAATGGCACTCAGAGCCAACTTATATAGCAGTGGGCTCCACCCATTTTGGCAGGTTGAAGCTCCATTGGTTTGTGCAGCTACACGAACGTGATCAAATCGGGCTTCAGTATTCAGAGTAAACAAGAGTTTCTCCATAAGCATCATTGACGCAACGGGAGAGACTGTTCGAAAGGGAACCTGCAACACACGATAGCCACGCATTTGTGCAGCAAAACGGTATGAAGTATTGCTTGAATTATTTGTACAGTCCAATTCTGTTCTCACAGCGCAAGTTTTCCAAGAATGAGGTTGTGAGTTCTGAAAATTTACAGTTTGGTTATAGAATGCGGTTGTTACTCCCATAAATAACCGTACTGTATGCGAACGTAACCATATCAAGGACTCAAATACAGGACTGACAACAGTATTCTGCTGCTGTGTGAAAGTGAAAGTGACGTGACATGTGGCCAAGTATGGTGACCCATACTCAGAATTAGTGCTCTGCATTTACCCATCCAAAGTGCACACACACAGCAGTGAACACACACAAACCGTGAACACACACCCGGAGCAGTGGGCAGCTATTTATGCTGCGGCGCCCGGGGAGCAGTTGGGGGTTCGGTGCCTTGCTCAAGGGCACCTCAGTCGTGGTATTGAAGGTAGGAAAGAGCGCTGTACATTCACTCCCCCCACCTACAATCCCTGCCGGTACGAGACTCGAACCCACAACTTTTGGGTTATGAGTCCGACTCTCTAACCATTAGGCCACGACTTCCCCTGTGTGAACGTGGCCAATGATTTGGCCAAGGATTTGTGTATTACAAACACACAGAGTCATGTGGAAATGATGAACTATGCCAATGGCAAGTAAATGTTATTACAGTAGTTAACATTATTGTAACGTTTATGGCAATAACAGTAAATAATAAAGAGAAGCCATTATCATTGGGACACAAGGAAGGATGAACTTGACCTACACTAGTAATCTGTTCTGCATTATTTGGCAAGTATTTGGGTTCAATTGAAAGTGCAAAACAGACCATGTTTAGAACAGAATAATAGTGATACTTAGTAAACACCAATAAATAGGCATTCATTTGTAAGTCACTATACATTTATATGCATGAAAACAGATTCAAAACTCTTTGTCTTTAAAAAGTTGCTAGGAAACTAATTTACCAATATATCAGGCTAACGTTAATTTTAAATTAAAAACAGCTCTTTTAACTTCAGCAAAAGAAGTGCATCTTCTGATCCGACAATCATCAGGATCCTCATGCAACCAGAATACTGCTCACATACTTTCTATCAGGCTGCTCCAGAAACATTATTCAGAATTTGGGCTGGTTGGCTTTAAGGCTGGGGCTGGACCTGGCAAACAAATCTTCTGTGTTTGTGTGAAGCTTCTGGGCTGAATTATCATTGTTGTTACAGTAAAGAAGAACAATGATATTTGACCTATGACCTCAGCACTGACTCATTTCTGAATGTCAGATGAGTGCATCAGCTGACAGACTGTGGGAAAAACACACATTTACTTTGCCATGTAAAAGAGGACATACCGTAGACTTCAACTGTTTTTAAACATAGCTATAGACTAACCCAATATCTTAAAGAAATCCTTACATTTTCAAAATTATTATAATACAATTATATAAATTACAAGCCATGAACCCCCCTGCAACTCCCCCCCCCATCCAACCCCAACCACATACACACACTCATAAGAAGTTTTCAACACCTCATTTCTCAACACTCAGTTTATTCCCTAATGCGTTTAAAAAAATGTTCTCTCTCTGCATTTCATTTTCTGTTTCTCTTTCTTTTTCATTCTAGCATATTCTTCCAGAATTCTGTCATATTCCTTATATCTATCTGTACAGTTCTATAGGGTTCTGATGGTATTCCAGAACTCTCTCACCATTCCTTTTTTGTCACTTACTAAAATTCTGCCACATTCCAGATGACTGTCGGCTTCCATATCGCTGTCACATCTTATATTCCCAACTCACTCTAAACACAATCTGACAAACTTTGCAGGCAAGTGTGTATGTGGAAAAACCCCACCAGTGACAGTAAAGAGGAGAGAGTGATGGAGGAGGTGTCAACGGACTCACACTAGTTTTTTCTCACCATTTCTTTTTACTTTCTGAAGGAGAGGGCGTGGAGCGAGAAACAGATGTGCCAGAATCATTTTGGTCACTTCCATCATGAACATCAATACTTCTGATATTGATGTTGCATCGAGAGGATCAATCCCCACATAATAACATCAATACTGCTTTTTAAGTGATTCTATAACTTGATAGTTCATTCAAAAACTGTAAATAGTATAATATACTTACTCTCATGTTTTTCCAAACTTATGACTTTCTGTTGAACACAAAAGAAGGTATTGTGAAAAATGTCCAAACAACACTGGACCCCATTCATGTTTGTTGTATGAATAAATAATGAAATAAATAAATAAATACATGAATGAATTGATGAATTAATTAAATTAAAATTTTTGATTGTACACGCAAAAAACAAACAAAACAAACAAAAAAACACATTTTTCTGTAATTAATCCTAATATTAACATTTGTAATCATTCATTTTTTTAATGTAGAAACAAAATAAAGACTGTATATTTGTTTAATGGCATCTTTTTACTAAGTAGGAATGAAAGCCAGTATCACGGATACCAATACTGATACTGATGCCTCCGTTAAATATACTTTTTTTTTTTAAACTCATTTCTGGGGATAAAATGAGTAACTATAGCCATGTAACATTATAGAAAAAAGTTGTGCCATCATTTTTAACATTTAATAGGCCTAAACTGTTACAGAAAAAAAAGTTTTAATTTTCATAATCTTCATATAAAACCCATTATAATAAATGTATAATAAATTCTAAATAAATTATTAACAAATAAATTAAGTTACATACATACATACATACATATACACAAAGAAATGTTAATTTAATTTAATTATTTGTACTGGTGTCAGAGATATTGGACTTGGAAGTACTTGGTATTGAGTTCAGGTGAAATTAAAGTTGACAAAAGGCCATGTGCAGCTGGGGGGTCTGGGGGAATCATGACCCAGGCCGGGCCACACCACACGGGGCAAGAGGGAGCTCGCGGCAGCCCCTCCAGATGGAACATGTTAGAGAGCCACGCTAATGAAACGCAGACGGACATCAGGCTTCACGCCCCGCTATTCTAATGCTGCTTAATTTGTTGTAGTATTTGTTGGACAAACGAGAGCTCTCGGATCTCTGGGGGCAGGGGTAAAGAATCAAAGGTCACGGAGTGGAGTGTGGAGACACGTCTAAAGCCCAGAGTTACGAGCGGGATCAGGAACATGTCTAAAACAACACAGAGAATTCTGCTTGATCCAATTTTAAAGCCTCGACAAGCATCGTTCGGTACTTTAGATCGCAGCTGTGTTGACGATAGAGAATTGCGTCCGGCCATCAGCGAGCAGAAAGACAGACTGAAAGAGATCCATGGTAAAGCCCCTATAATCTGTGGAGTGGTAAGTGATTGTGGAAGAGCCAATGAAAGGGGCACGTGTCAACACACACACACACACACGTACACTAACTCGCATTCACATTTACTTAGTCTAAATGGGTACATTCCATAGACTTTGTTTTTATGTACAGCTGTAGGTAAAAATACTCTAACCCAAACTTAATCATACACTAAAAGAAAACTTTCTGAATTTTTACAAACAAGACAAAACAAAACTTTATTTGCTTAATTTTCATATTTTTCCAAATGAGGATGTCCCCAAAAGGAATTTTTGTCAGATTTATCTTATTTAAACATTTGTCCTCAAAAAACGGACAAGTAGATACACACATACACATACCTTTACTTTGGTTGTTTAAAAGAGGACATACATGTCTGTTGTTTTTTAATATAATTATAATGACTATAGACCAACAGAAAATGACTTTTTTAATTACTATTATTCTCAATGATAATTCTCAGTACCATTGCAGTATGCTTATTTTACTTAAATCAGCATAAATTTACCAGTACATCAAATGTCAACCTAATTTATAAATAGGAAATTTAAATGTAAAAATGTAATAGATATACAGTATATGCTCATTAAATTAATCAAAAGTGACAGTAAAGATTTGTACGTTGTTACAAAAGATTTCAAATACAGTTCTTTTGAACTTTCTATGCATCAAAGGATCCTGAAAAAAAAAAGTATCTCAATTACCACACAAATATTAAACAGCACAACTGTTCTCAACATTTAGAATAATCAGAAATGTTTCCGGAGCAGCAAATCAGCATATTAAAGTGATTTCTGAAGGATCATGTGACACTGAAGACTGGAGTAATAATGCTGAAAATGCAGCTTTGATCACAGGAATAAATTACATTATTATTAAATTATATTAAATTATTTGTTATTATTATTATTATTAAATTAATTATATTCAAACAGAAAACAGTTCTTTTAAATGGTAACTTTTTTCTCAAAATATTAAAATTTGTACTGTGTTTTGATCAAATAAATGCAACCTTGGTGAGCAGAAGAGACTTCTTGCAAAAACATTTAGTCAGTATTGTACAATGATTTCATTATCATAATCATGTGACACTTAATACTGAAGTGAAAATTAACAAAAAAGAAAAGAACAGGATTTAAAGAAGCTGTCTCACCCTCATTCTTAAGTCAAAACATAATCCAGAACTCAAACAGGTCAAGCTATGTAAGATCAATTTCAAATGTCACTGCAACCTGAAACGCGTCAGAACACAATTGTCAACAAGGGGTGCTAAAGTAGACAGAGTCTTGTGAAGGACATTTTTCATTAATCATAACTATCATTTTCTTGCAATTTAAAATTAAAATTTTAAAATTTGTATGCTTTTGAGAACAAAATGTTCCGACACTTTAGCCAACGCTAGTTACGGTGTTGCAATAACAGATGCAAAAGTGCTCAAAGATGCATAGTGTTCAGAAGGGATGAGACATCACCCGACTCAGCAGGGAGTCGCTAAAGAGTTTAAATTTGTAAGTGTTGCCAGAGATGCCCCAAGTTGACTTAAGTCAGGTGAGTAGGGGAATTTCTACCACAGTCTTCTACTTTGGTTGAACAAGTCAAACTTAGTTCCACTGTTGACTTGTTAGCTACCTGAATAACCACACATTTGGTTTAATTACAGACATCTGATAGAAACTCTATCAGCCCCTTGAGTACTGAGGTTTGTTACCGCTGCAGTAATATGTTAAGCACTTCATGCCCTCAACACATTGGTCAGGCGTCATGTCTGTGAGTTTGTTTCTGGCCTCATTCTCCCTGGTGATTATAAGGTGCTTTATTGACATGACTAATGAAGAAAGCCGTAGCCAAGAGTAATTACACAGCACATTAAAGACTTTCGTAAACAGTACAGTTCCTCTTCTGCAAAGCACCAAAACGATGGAAAGGAGAGGAAAAAACCGAGGTGAAAAAAGAAGAATAAGATTATAACCTGAAAGACGAAGAGGGAAGCAAAAAAAGGTGAGGAAGAGAAAAAACGACATCCAAAAAATTCAGAATCCAACCCAAACCACATCTGCTCTCGCCATCAGCACGGACTGAAAACCTGACCTCATATTCCAAATATATACAATCATACCATACACCATACACACACACACACACACACACACACACACACACACCTGCAACACATGCCATCACAATCCACACACACACACGCATCCGTCTCATAATAAACACACAGAGCATATGTCAGGACAATCTGGAACACGCTGACAATACACACACACAAACACATTTCAAACACACTCACTCTGGGTCATACAGAGGAGACTGCGTCCACTCCTGGTCCATTGGCATTGGAACGATCTGAAAAGTTTTAAAGAACATGTTATAAATATTTTCAGCTTGGCTCTTAATTAGTTGACGTAATTGATTTGCTGACAGGCAGGTGAGTGGCTGCTCGTTACGGTACAATTACCGCTTGCTCATTTGTTCATTTCATTACCAATGCATTTGGTTTCTGCTTGCTCTGAAAGGTGCTGTCAGCTGTTTTGTAAACTTCTGATAGATTTAGCACCGAAGAGAAGTCTGAGAGGCACAAAGCGGAGAAAACTGTCTCCCTTTACAACTGGAATGAAAATGCATTTTGCATCCGGATAGTATTTGGATATTTTTTTATCTTTTTAATGAAACAAATGCAAAATCAGAGTGATCGGATAAAGATTCGATAGCAGTTATCAAGCAAAATCCAAAATTTAAAGACCACCAAAAAGAATTTGTAATGATCTAGGGCCTGTTGCAACAGCTGTGTGTAAGTTACAACTTAGTTTTGACATAAAGGGGCACTAAGTTACAAAAAAAATTTGTGTAGAGAAAAATGATGTCATGAATCATGTCATTTTTGCCAGGCACCTATGCTATATAAACTGTTGTATTCTCTTTGTTGGTGTGATTCTCTGTGATTGGTGTGAAGTCCTCCTGGCTGTGATTAAAGCATATTCAAAGGCATTGTCTGGAGTCTCTCTGGTTATTGCTGCGCAGCAGGTTAGTGGAACACTAAAGATCTTAGTCCCAAGTAGTGTTCAAAAGGGATGAGACATCATCAGTCTATGTCGTGCATGTCAAATAAAATCAATCATAATAAATAAATGTAAGTGTTTTTTGGTATCAGTATTTATTTATTGATCCTTATTAAAGGGGTCAAAAAATGCAATTTCAAGTTTTCCTTTCTCTTTGGAGTGTTACAAGCTGTTTGTGAATAGATAAGATCCCTGAAGTTGCAAAGACTAAAGTCTCAAAAACAAAGAGATATTCTTTATCAAAGATAATGATCTTTAAAAAAGCATCATATGACCCCTTTAATTTCAAATACAGTTTCTGACTGTCATTTACATATAAAAATACGTGCTATGTTATTCATGATTAAGTAGCATCCTATTTCAATGGAAATGCATTTTCATTAGTTACATGAGGCAAAAGAATTTGGAATCAAGATTAAACTGAAATTCACTGCATTTCAACACAACAACTGCTCACGTATTTGAAAGCTGCTATTGGATCATTGAGGGTAAACATCGTATTAAGCGACTACACATTACTTGAAGAATAGCTTAAGACTGACTAGCCATGTGCTGCCTTAAGAACAAATGGTGCAACCAAACAAAAGTACAATTAGTTACAAACTAGCTAATAGTTACTAAGGCTCTTGTGTGGACTTGCGTTCCAATTCAAGAAACAACTTATGATCATCTTGTGCAAACTGACCCTGATCAAAATGCTTATTAGGTACATTTACAACTAGACTTTAACATGGTAAAGTGTAATCCAATCGTGATCCAGTAACTGAAAATGCATGTTAATGCCAGGTGTTATATAATGTCTTTCTGTCAAGATATGTCAAATAGTAAGGATATTTTATGCATGCATTGTCTGTGTCTGTGAACAACAATTAAGCACATCAAATCCCTGAAAATATAATATTTCTTTCCCAAAACATTAGGGGTGAACATATACATTTATAAGTATTACAATGGATGCTATGGCCTGTATGTGTCATTCCCTGATCCCACCCCAGACATTACCAATGAAATGGCAGAATGCTTAAAAATCAGATAAAAAAATCTGAGTACTCATATGGTATGTATGATTTCCAGGATATGATCTCCTTCCCTGAATGCATCGCCGGGAAAGAAGCAATTGCACGAAACATGAGTTTCTCCATTCCAGCAGAGGACAAATGCTTCCATTTCAGCTGTGGCAGGGCAAGACGATGATGTAAGTTTGCTGTTTCTGTCGGCGGACACATGTCAGAGTCAGTCAGCCATTCAAAAACAATACCTGCTGCTAATTATACAATTACCTGTTAACCATCTCCGCCTGTGCTTTTCCTGAGAGTCGAGGAGAATGAGTTCCAGGATCTGGGCCCTGCAGCCCCCTGTGTACTGACCCCAAAATCCCTCCAACAAACACCAACAACCGCCGCGCTCCTGGGCCGCAGTGCCATACCTGTTAGTAATTGTTGGCAGCGTTCGCTGTGTTCTCCTCCATTAAGACAAGTTCATTTGGCTTGTCACTCCGTTTTCTGAAGCCAACGGCAAACATTAGAACTCTTGTGTTTGCTGGGGAATGTTGGCTCTCTTGAGCCAGGAACTTCAGGAATAAATTTACTCCAGTTGCTGGTATTTGCGGCGAAAAGATGTTTGCATTTGCTAACGGAGCTTTGTGAATTAAACTCATAGCTGACATTCATTGGGCCTGGCAGCACAAGTAAGCCACTACCTGCGAGGACACACTGCTCCTGTCAGATTCGCACCAACGTCCAAAGGCTTTTTCCCGATTGGGTCGCTAGTCGCATTGAACCAGTTGATCTGCATTTGCCTCCTTCAACCCAAACTTTGTTGTACATGTATACAGTGGTGATATCCCAAAGGAAGGTGCTATTGCTCAAAAGTTGCTATTTTATAGCACGGGAGACTTCAAGTATGATGTAAGATGTTAGATGTCCTAAGATTTCTTGGGAGAAATAAAAACAGACACAAATGGGTCACTAGTTGTCATCTAATAAGAGTCTAGAGCTGTACAATGAATTTGAAGGAGCATACATCATTTTATGAGAAATATTGGGGTTCACATTGAGATCTCTGACTTTTGATTGCAGACTTTGGTATCTTGGCAAATCTGAGAACAGATTGCAACATTGAGATTGTTGTTGATAATCTTAAAATTCTTAATTTTTACTCACAAAGAGAAACAAGACACATAAAATGTTGTTTTCAACCCATTTGGCTTCCTTAAAGTGATCTAGATATTCTTCAATGCATATTTTGGTCATGGCTTGACTTCATAAAAAGTATCTCTATATGACAGGTCACTGTCAGATTCACACCGACGTCCAAGCATGCTGTAGATTGGGCCGTTGGTTGCACTGAACCAGTTGATCTGCATTTGCCTCATTTAATAGAGCTATAAAATGAATGTAGATTGAGGTCTCTGGCTCTTGAGCACAGATGGTGACATTATTGAGATCTTCTCTCTTTTTCACAGTAGAAAGCAAGAATCTCAAAAAAAAAGTCTTAATTTTTACTCACAACACATATTTAAGTTGGGACTTGACTTCTTAAAAAGTGTTTCTATATGACAGGTGATTGAAAAATAAGAGTGACTGAAAAGTCAACTGGAAAGGAAAGCTGAGAGAAAGTCATTACATTTCAATGAAAGACAAACATCCAAAATATAAATTGCAATAATTTTCACAAGACCAGAAACATGCATTTACAAAAATATATAGGGTTTGTTATGACTTTTTAGCTGATGCATGTAATTTCTTCACCACACCAGAAAAGAACTGCAAAAATTATGGTTTTCAAACACATTTTCCATTGGTTGGCAAACAGATAGTCCTGCCCCAAACACCACTGGTAGAGACAGTGTTGCTGCATCAGGCTTCTCAAACAAACAGAGTGACATTGTGAAATCAGTGATACTCTTCTGTGAAATTAACCACCAAATGCCTTACAGCTGTTTCTGCAAATGAGGTTGAGAACAATTACAAACTTCAGCTGTATGTGATATTTTTGGCACATTATCAAAGACCTATCCTTATATCTATAAATATACAGTATTGACTATAACAGTCAGTGAAAGAGCATTGCTCTCGAATGCTTTCACAGCACTTGAGAGGAGTGTACACTGCTCCATGTCACCGGTGTCGTGTTGAAGTGATCACATTCAACATTTCGCACTCTTTTTACAAAGAACTGCACCGCAGCGAGAAAAGTAAAGTTATCCCTCATCACCAAGACAGCCGTGATGGATTCCAAACACGAAGTGAAGCACGGATTGATCTCCGAGCGCAAGAGTCGGCACCCCGCCACCTACATCGTCGCTAATAAAAACAATATTTCATCTCTTATTCTTGCTCGCTCACCCCAGTCTCCTTCATCTCCTCGCGGTGATATCACACACACACACGTCTTGCAGTAATTAATTCCTGACCTGTTCCCCTCGCAGCTGTCCTCGCTTGCGGTACAAGTGGCTAACAGGTTCTCATTTCAAAGCGCCGCGCAAATTCCGCAGCTCTGCGGCACTTGACGGTTTCGCCAGGGCCCGTCATCAAAGACACTCAATAATGTGTCTCATACATTTACACATTGGGGAACGGTTTAGATTTAGTGAGTCACTGATAAAAGGGGTTTCATTGCAGATAACGACTTTATGATGAAATGTGACGCGATAGTTCAACAGCCTTTCTATCAAGTGCGGCCCTAATGAGAAACATGAGACCGTGAATTACAATCACCATGCTGCGCTGGAACAATACTACAACCCCCCCAAAAACCCCAACTGTGTTGCCACAGATCTTAATCCAGTTTAGGTCAGGTCAGACAAGTTAACCGAGAGACCAGAAGGTTTGTAACGATTTTGCATTAATGGAAGCCCGAATTCGTCCAATCTGGTTTCATATTTGTCAACCACAGATCTTTAAAAAGACATGTGCAGTTTCCTTGTGCGGTTTAAAAAGCACTTCACTGGTAACCTGCGGACTACCCTCACCACAGAGGGACTGTTATTTCCAGACCAGACCCACGATTATAATCATCCTGGCCTTTGAAAATCTTACAACCCTGACCGGGAAGGTGCGATCAAACTGAGATGTTTCTCCTGTTTGAAAACACAAGAAAGAACATAAATTTAGTTTTACAACATACGGATGTTTTTAATCAGTCAGACTTTGCAGATTCACCCCTTTTTTCACCTGTGAGACTTTGTCCACTAAAAACCATCGGAACAAAAACATACAATAAAACCAACATAGTATACATTTCAAAAACATAACGTGAGGGAACCATTGTCCAGAGAGACAATGTGGATCTTAAAAAGTGTGATTCATCAGTCTGAATGTAATGAGTATAATTGTGAAATAAAAGCTTTTTTCCATTCTTCACCATTTCCACAGGCGATGTGTAAAACCATAAACTTGCAGCATAACAGGTTACTTTTCGTTTCCTAAGTTACAAAAACAAAAATCAAACTTAAGAACTATTTACACTTCGTCAAACTTCAAATTGTTTATTTTATCAAATTTTGTTTGACCATTTCAATGACTAGATGGTTTAGTACCAAACCCCTTCCTTTCCTTACTCACACATACGTATTATGTATAAAATTGCCTATAGTCATGTGATACAACATACATATTCAAAATATACACATGATAATAATATACATATCTTAATATACAGAAAAATATGTAATTTATGGCTCTAACAATGAGTAAAAATGGACAAGACAAGATGTCCAAATAAGCAAGCACAAACACCCATAGGCCACAGTCCTCTATCTGATCTGTAAGTAATCCTTTAAGTCCAAACACTCAGATTTTTATAGTTGCTGACCTGTCAGATTGATGCAACCTATGGTGGATATTTGGGGCGGGACTATTGTTTTGGAAATCAGATTGAAAACTTTATTATCATTAACAGTCAATATTAGGCCTAAATTTGCAATATGAATCTGCAATATGCTTGGCATGTTAATATCAGTGTGTATTTTGTATTGCAGTGACTCTGTGAGCAGGTAGAGAAGCCAAGAGCCCACATGTGCGCACACACACAGCTGGTCTCGAGTCTTTGTCCGACTCAGACTATATTGAGCTGAAGTGATTGATGTTAATTGTAGAACAGAATGGAGGCATTAAACACAGAGAAACTCACAGCCAAACACATTGCCAAGACAGACTCATTAACCCACAGCTCTTCCTCTCGTACCATCTCAGAGCAAGCCATCTTAAACAGAGACAATACGACTGTGTGTGTGTGTGTGTGTGCAGAGCCTCAGCCAAAGATCAATAGCCCAAAGCTGCAAAAGCAAAGACACGGGTAATCAATACTGCCGCTACAAGCAGCGAGTGGGGACTGAAAGAAGGAGAGGGGGAAAGACAAGAGAACGAATTAAAGGGACAGGACAAAAAGAAAAACAATCTCCACAAATCAGCCTTAACATTCAGAGTAACAAAGCCAAAAAAAAAAAAAAAATCCAAGAGTTATACACTTAGCACTGGGTTCTCATACTTTTTGACCAGTGAATTTCTGTGACTTTTCCATGACCTTTCCAGTCATTTGTGATTACTGGATGAGGATTCACTAATTGATCATTCAGAGCAATTTTGTGAATCAGTTTAATTGAAAAGAAGCAACTCGAAAAGAACAATTCTCACACAAATCAGACAATCACTATGGCTCATGAGCAAGATTAATTTGATACAAGAACATCGACCCGATGAAATATTTTAGAGCATATTTAGTGCACAGTGTGTGAAATTTCCATGACTTTCAAGATTAATTTCCATGGACTGGAAAGCATGATTTTAAAATTCCATAATATTTCCAAAGTTTCCATGATTGTGGGACCTCTGTTAGAAAATTTTACACAAGTGTCTCACCTGCTTCTGATCACATCAGGACCTCTAGTCTAGTTTATATATATATATATATATATATATATATATATATACACACACACCTTATTTTGCAATGCGGAAGTAAGCTATTTTCATTGAATGTGCGAGATTTTCGATTCATTAGCCACTATAGGTAAATAGCTACAGGAATAACTAGTGCAGATATATGTTATATATGATAACAAAATACCAGTTTTCAATATTCAATGACATAAACTGATTTTGTACAGTTAAAATAACTGGAAGTGAAAGCCTTGGATATTTAAGTAAAAAATGGCTGCTCCCACTCTTATGTTAAAAATAAGGTGGCTAGCAAACCTACATTTTCCATGTAGTCTGTAGAGTAATTCTGTAGAGTAGATTGTAGCTTAGCTAGTTACATTTTTTTTCAGTAGCTCCCCATACTGAGTGGGACAGAGCCACAATGATTTCACCTTACACAAGGGTCCTCTTAATGATCCATTATTAGCTGAGCAGAGACGTGCTTTAGATCCCAGTGCACAAATGTTTTAATAGAGTCAATAAATTAAGCATTAGCGTTAGTTCTGGCAGGTCACGTGAGTCAAGCTTGCATCAGCTGATTCTCAGCTGATCACATCTACCTATAGGAATACGACACCTATCGTGGCATTCCTAATGCGAGAGAGAGAATGGAGTGGACTGTGGAAGCGCATAGGTGGAGCAGAGAAGCAAAACTAATTTTCAGGGTTTCAAATGCAGGTCAGTTTCATCTGTAAATATGCTATTGTAGTTTTTTCTTTGTTTACTTAGTTAAGCAGCAGCAGCCCATTTCTCATCCGTCATCACTCAAAATACTGTACAAAGGATTGTACATTGTACATCATTATTATCTATTGTAATGTTACAGTAGTAATTTAGCAGACAAATAATCATATTTTATAATAGGTTTAGGGGGAGCTAGGGCAGACAACAACACAACACTTACGAAAATTAACATGATTTTACTATAAATCTAAAGACAATGGTTACTATTGTTAAACAATGGTAACCAAATTAACCATGGTTTTTGCTACACTAACCGTAGTTTAACCATGGAATTTGTAGTAAAAATAAATACAAATGGTAATCCATTTGCCAAAAAAAACAAAACAAAAAACATGGTTACTGTACTTTTACTATAATAAAAGCATGGAAACATGACTCGTGTTCAGTATTAGGATTTTTCCATAAAAATATTGTAGTGATGTACTAATTTTGACATGTGTAGGCAATTTAGAAAGTATAGTTTTGTTAAATCTTGAATATTTAAGTAATGAGAGAGAGAGATACCAGGGCAAAATAAAGAGACTTAAAAGAAATATGGAAGTGAAGGTGCAGTTCAGGAGAGAACTTTTAATTATTTTGCATGTCCCCAACCTAAGGATTTAAACCTTTTTTATGTGAGGTCCATACAAAAAATAGGGTTGTCCATGTAAGATGTGTGAGATTTCCCGGCCTGAAATATCTTTCCCAGTCCGCCCCTTGTGGAAATTAATGGCGTAGACATCCGGTTTCATTTACTACACATAGGCCTACTGAAGCTTGCGGTGTTTTCAGCCTCTTCCGCCTCAATATGAGTACATGAACACATAAACATAATCTCTAGAACTGCTCTGAGTCACTTCATGAGCATTTTACTTATTCTGAGAAAGCTATCGTCATATCATATACAAAGAGACACCAATGTTTAAAAAAGACACTAACGTTTCAGGAGTTTAGTACACAGAATAGGACACATGTTTATTAGATAACCGTATTTGAGTTGATGTATATGCTTTTATTTATTATTATTTTTTAATTAACTATTATTTTTTACAAACCATTGTTAGATGCAGTGTTTCCTGTAGTTATGCAAAGATTTCTTATCTATTAACTATTTCTTATCTTAATTATTTCTTATGATTTTAAATCTGCATTGAACTTCAAAAAGGCGGTACTAAAGTCTGATTTTGTGGTGAATGTTTTCAAATTTGATCATCTTAATTCAAGTGATGAATGATTTTGAAAGTCTGACAGTGTTGAGCACTACTATACTGCACACTATGTCAGATTTTCGTACTGTGCCAAGCATGAATACCATGGAAAATAATTTTATATAATGCAGAAATAAGAATAGTATGCTATTGAGAACGCAGCTTAGTTGTATCACTTGAATACCTGATGTTGTAGTAAGGGCAGAGATCCTACAGACGCCCTCTAGTGGATGCACAGCATGAAACAAACACCATAGGAAACTGGATGTTGGAGGTGACGGACGTTGGAAGACCGGAGGGAAACGGCCTCTAAATGTCAGGTGGATTAATAATGGTTCTTATCTGCCTCTTCTTTCCTCCTCTCCGTCCCTCCTTTCCTCTCTCTTCCTCTGAAAAACAACTTTCCTTCCAATGGCACATACTTCACGAGGTGGGAGAGGTTGAACAAGAAGCAAACATGAATGCATTTAGAGCAGAAAGTCGATGTGTGTGTGTGTTACAATGGGTGGAGGGGACCAAAGGGATGACCTGCAAGTCCAAATCACTGACTAACTACTGACCCTCATGTCCCACTATTAATAACTGTCTCCCAGCTCTCACACACATGCAAGAACATTGTGTTTGAGTGTGTGCGTGGGTTATACTTAGTTATACTTTGAGCTCAAATAAGTTAGTTAAGTAGACAAAAGACATCATGAATTAGACAAACGAGTCCTAAATATAGTTTTAATTGGGTATCTGCTTATAAAAACAGTCTAAGCATGATCAGGCTAATCTGTTAGCTGGATTTGAAGAGGTTTCCAGCCAGTCAGGCTGGGAGACCAGTGAACCGTCTCATGCTGGTTTTTGAAGGGTAGGGTTTGGTTAGTTGCTTTAGGTTTATATAAAAACAACAGATGTCCATGGTATGTCATCATTTAGATAGCTAAGGAAAAAGTAAGTGTGTGTGTGTGTGTGAGAGAGTGTGTGTGTGAGAGAGCGAGGTGGAGGGGGATCGGAGAGGGTGGGTGAGTGTTGGCTTGGCTAACCGTCTGCGGTTCTGTCGCGGTGCTGAGAAATGTTCCTTTTGGATCGGACCGTGAGCTTTCATACCTCCCTCTCGCTTTCAAACGAACCGTCTCTCTTCACTCTGCCCTCTTGAGTTTTACAGTTTTTACAGTCATGAATCGAAGACTCAAAATGCATCAAAAGCACTAAACTTCTGGAAGCACCGTAAAGCGCTCTGGCTGACGTTGTGCTGGTCCCGGTTTACGCGAGGTGGGGGATTTGGGTTTGAACCAGTGGCAGATTTTTACCCTCTTAAAGTGTGGGACCCGGCCTGGGCTTGAATCAGGAGCGCGATGCGTCTGGCGCGTGCGCGCGCGCTCCTTTGTTGCGCACGGTGACATTGGCGAGTGTTTCCGCTGTATTCGGGCGGCTTCACACAGAGGCTGAGTAATCTCGATTGGATCCAATAAGTGTGTGTGTGTGTAAGAGAGAGAGAGCAAAAGGAGAGGGAGCGAGGGAGAGAAAGGGGGGTCTGGGAGAAGGAGGGTGGATTGATCTGAAATCTTGTTCTGTCACCCCCAATTTGGAATTTGTGAATGAAAGCGGCTGAGGAAGAGGAGGCGGCGCAGGTTAAGTGGACACTGCTTCCAGTGCACGGATCGCCTGCTTTAAAAAAAAACACTGCTGCGCAAAAAGAAGACGCGTTTTCCCAAACAGATCGAAGCGCTTTCTTCGGGCAGTCTTTTGCGCTGTTCTGGGGGGAGCTGCAAACTTTCTTCATTTAAAAAAATAAATAAAAAGCTCAGATTGCATTCTTTCCCCCTTCAAACATTTTGGAAGTGATGTCATCGGCCCGTGTTTTGGCTGCTGTTGTGCTGGAGCTCCAGAATTGAGTCCGAGAAATCAGGTGCAGGGAGCTGCGAGCGTGTGCCGCTTTCCTTCTGCTTCCACTTTCCCCCCATCATCTGACCTGGACCGCGCCGCCGTCTCTCCCGCGCAGCAGCCATGACCGAGCACGCTCCGCGGTACCCGGAGTCCAGCTCGCTGCCGCCGCGTCTTCATCGTTCCATCCCCGTCCAGGTGCTCTGCCTCCCGCGGCGCGTCATTTCGCCCGTAGCGGATCAGCAGTGACACGAACTCTGATGCGTGCGCATGCACTCTACGGAGTTTTAATCCTCATCTGTGGAAGGACATTTTCGGCAGGAAAAGTTACGCTCGGACTGCTTGGAAAACACTGGGCACGAACCTTTTGCTGGCTGTCGAAAAGTTTTTATGAGCGGAAACGACGCATAGGTGTGGGTCGCGTTTGAACTTCGCTTCACCTGTTCCTCAGACTCCGGAGGTTTAAGCTTCGCCCCGCCTCCTGCCCGTTACCGACCGTGCACCGCGACCATCCGCTCACACCCCGTTGACCCCTTGCCGCATGTTGACGGTGAAAAGATGCAGTCCACCGGCGATAGCGGGAATATCCGCGGACCCTGCATTCAAACGGATTAATCAAACCGGACAGACGTGAAGCTGTGACCCGGAGAGCCGTTTCGCAATCGCGCACGGAGCCACACGGACGCGGAGGAAGCGATGTGGGCCTTTCTCTCCACGGTGGCTGTCTTGTAAGTCATTTGTGAATGAGCTCATGCAGAATGACTCTTAATGAATCGTTGCCTAAGTTGTAATACGTAAATTATTAATCAAAAGCAGTCTGTGTGCCACACGCTTCACTTGACGTGACAAACTCCAAGTCTTGCATTTATAATGATCTCATGACATCACCCCTCTGGGTTGCCATGGACACAGATGTCAATCACACCCAGCTCAGGTAAGGCCATGTCACATGAAAACAGGTCACTCCAAAGGTGTGTCTGCCACTCTCCGTATTTTCCTTTCTTTTTTGTTGTGCACACAAGGCAGTCATCTTGAGATG
Source organism: Sinocyclocheilus anshuiensis (assembly GCF_001515605.1). Lineage (NCBI taxonomy): Eukaryota > Metazoa > Chordata > Actinopteri > Cypriniformes > Cyprinidae > Sinocyclocheilus > Sinocyclocheilus anshuiensis. Next base: position 506,986 of record NW_015548267.1, read on the forward strand.
GTTATCATTCCTTTCCCAACCTGCGGATGGGACCAAAGAGCCTCTGATAATCCACTCTGCCCAGAATCCCGACCAAATTACTAATAATAACACCCAAGGTTGGTTGTTGTAGCAGGCATGGAGCTGGCACCTTATCTGCTGTCTGGATAGAGCGGAGCGCATGTGACCTTCTCCGACAGGAAACTGCCGTTTAGAGACAGAAAAACATCAAACGGAGCTTTAACATTCTCAGACAGTTGTGCAGAATTAGCCGGGAATTGTGCAAGCGAGACTAGATCGAGTTTGCCGACTTGTTCTCAAGGCTGGTGTCATTACAGGCAGATTCACTTTATTTGATAATAATCTAAATTAGTGGTTCAGGGTCTGGTGAAACAGAAGACGACAGTGGACGCAGATGTCTCGAAGTCTTTTTCCTGTGTCAGGTGTGCTAGAGGTTATTTATTTGCGATGAGGTGAAGATAGTTGACATTTATCAGACATGTTTAATTCGAAGCTTTTCTCAGTGGTGCACCTGCGGTCCAGTCACTTGCTCAAGGCCATAGCGATAAGCAGTAGACAATGGAATATGATTTGATTTAGTGCACTCATGCAATCAGAACAGAAATTTACAAACCACATGCTCTACAAGAAGAAATTGACCCCATTTACAAATCAATCAACTTCTAATGGCTAAAATCAAGTTACGCCCTAAAATCTGAAGTTGTAAATAGTGATTATTGGATTGTGCTTTACAATGTAATTAATGTGAAATTTACTAGCAATTTCTGTCAATTATGACAGTCAATTATGAGTGTATATCTCACAATTATGACTTCTCAGAATTGCGGGTTTTTCTGAGTTTGTCTCACAATGTTGAGTTTATATCTCACAATTCTAAGAAAAAAAGTCAGAATTGTGAGATAAAACACAAACTGCTCAACCACCATGGTTTTTCTGATGCATCTGGTGACCAAGGAAGTCCTACTGGTTTTAACTGATAGGAGCGTCAACCCTAGATGCAAAACAGGTTTGAAATGATTCATGTGAACTTGAACAGAAGGAGTGAATATCTAGGAAAAGATATTCCCATATCAAGACAGATACAGTGACCTTGAATGAGTGCTGTAGAAACCAAGGCTTTTACTGTGACATATGTAACATGCAACAGCACACAGACGGGACTTTCTGTTCCTGTAGATCTTTCAGAGAGCATTAATCTTGAGCGTCGACCCGACTCGCAGCACCTACAGCCCTGACTGCGTTTCTCTTCCCTTCCCTGCGCTGCTATATTGTTTAAACTTGGTTCCTATATCAAGACAGATACAGTGACCTTGAATGAGTGCTGTAGAAACCAAGGCTTTTACTGTGACATATGTAACATGTAACAGCACACAGACGGGACTTTCTGTTCCTGTAGATCTTTCAGAGAGCATTAATCTTGAGCGTCGACCCGACTCGCAGCACCTACAGCCCTGACTGCGTTTCTCTTCCCTTCCCTGCGCTGCTATATTGTTTAAACTTGGCCAGCGGTGTAAATTGTGCTTGAAGGGTGTGCGGGGTGATTTGGGATACGACTCCACCTCACTGCGCTCAACTCTACACACGAACGCCTTCAGGAATCGTTCGGTCTCAGGTTTGATGATGTCATCACCCTGCTTGTTTTGGCCGCTGACAATAGTGCTCAGTAGAGTAAAGCTTGCAGCTACTTTCTTTCTCTCTTTCCCCTTTCCCCCACCTTTCTCTCTCTCTCTGGCAGGCCGCAGGCTCGTTGCGGTTTGGGAGGGATACGGAGAATCCGAGGTTGCAGCTGAAGTAGTTTTATTTTTTTTTTTTGCATTTTCTTTCCCCCTCACTCGCTCTCTCTCTCAGTGAAACACTACTGTTTTAACAGCTGAGAGTTCTTATGGGACCCAGAGCCAGTCTCACCTGCGCAGCCAGGGTTTGGCAGCTACACCAACCATACGTGCACAGATCCGCAGCCAACGTGATCTGCAGCCAGCATGCACAGATCTGCAGTTTGCACGTGCAAATTTGCAGCCTGCATACAGTGTGTGCAGAGCCACTGCGCATGCATGACCTCAGAGAAACGCATGCACACTAATGCACATCAGTCAAAATTAACAACATGTGTATATAGTAAACACACATATGCCATCAAAGCTCATAAAGCACTAAATATACTCATATGGCCTTATTAATGACCACATAAATTGCTTGACAAGCACAGAAACTGGAAGCGGTTTTTTTATGCCTATTAGCCATTGTATAGATAAATGTTTATGTTCAGATACAATACCATTCAAAAGTTTGGGGTCAGTAAGAGTTTTTATTTTGATGAACGAAATTAATACTTTTATTCAGCAAGGATGCATTAAATTAATCAAAAGTGACAGTAAATTACATTTTAACATACATTCACATAGAAAACAGTTATTTTAAATGGTAATGATATTTCACATTATTGCTGTATTTCTGATCCAAAAAAAAAAATACAGCCTTGGTGACCATAAGAGACTTGTTTCAAAAACATTAAAAAATATCTTCCGACCCCAAACTTATGAACTGTATTGTATCTTCATTTGTATAAACAGCTTCATACATATTCACATCAGAAATGCAGACAGCGTAAATCAGAGCACAACGGGTATGCATGGATTTAAAAAAAAAAAAAAGAAAACTGCACACAGGTGTTTATGTGAGCAGGTGTTCACACACATAAACACACGAGAACCTGGTCAGCACATGCACATCTGCTCAGTTATGACGTGAGGTGTGTGGCCGTTCAGGGACTCAGGTACAAAGGGTCAAAGCACAGGTGTGTGTCAGCCAGACGGGTCAAGTCTATGCCGTTTAGCAACAAGATACACAGCATCTCTGTTCCATTTACATTGTTAACGTGATACAGAGAACACAGACAAACACACATGCTTGTGAACATATTGGGCCAGTATGAGTGAAGAAAAGGGCCTCGATCTGTTATGGAGAAAGATGCCCATTTTACATTTTCCTACATCTTGTTTCTCTTGATGTGGAGGAGTTTAGTAATGGAGGAAAATGTTTTGAGAGTGCGGTGACACCTGCGTTTCATGACTTGTTTTATGTGCTGCATGAATGGCAGGAAATGATAGAACAGGATGGCAGATCATCTCCAAGAAACTGATTGGTTGGAATTGCTTATAGATAATTCAGCATCAAGAGGTTTTGCTAGTTAGTATGATCCTGTAACTATACCATCTGGTTGTGAAAACCATCCAAAGTAGTTCACTTTTTTCCCCAATCACTCTGGAGCTGCAGAGAAATTATATAAATAACTTTTATGGCATAAATGTAATGTCATATCCTATAATTTTCATGAAATAACCTATTAATCACAGCTCAGGGTTTGGGATTAAGACTGCATCCAAAATCGGACACTTCCCTACTATATAGTAGGGGGGAAAGTAGTATGTCCGAATTCACAGTATTCATAAAACAGTAGGCTAAAGTCTTTTTCTGCTGAGATTCTGAAGTGCACATCTGATGGACCATTGCTATCTCATGAGGCCATGGGAGAGGATTTGTGAACAGCAGTAAAGCAATGCAACTAATGCTGGCAGATCACATGACTGACAACATGACGAATGTAGTACATCCAAATGACATTACTACACATATTACTACATACCAAATAGAACATACTTTTTTAACCGTCGCAAAGTAATTGCTTATTCAAAAGAAGTACCCACTCAGAGAGCATACGATTTCAGATGCAGCCCATATGCGCATCTTGTGGTCATCAGCCAATCAGTGTTGTCATTTTGCAGCTCCACACTCATTAGTCACATGGCATGAACGGCTCAGGTGATTGGCTCACAAAACCCATATGCAAAATACAAGGATGGCACAGTTCAAATCGAGTACTGCAGGACTTCTAGCAGGTTGTTTTCAAACGTTTTAAAGCCATGTTTGATTCAGTCCCTGAGAGGTCAAAGGTTAAAATAGACATCATTATTATTGATAAAAAAATGGCAATCATTAACATTATTTTTATCTTGTCCTTCGAAATAAGAGTTGCTGTACTATGAGACACACTCTAACATTCACAATGGAAACTAAGCTGCAAAAACGACTTGTCATGGTTATGACATTTACATATCAAAGCCTATTTTCTGAGCAACCCACCAACTATTCAGCGCTGTTCAGCAACTGAGCCTGCCATAGATAGCGACAGCATGAACCCGGATGACAGGGAACGTTCTCAGAACATTCTAGGATGGTTCTCTCAAAGTTTTGAACAAACCAGTAATGTTAACATAACGTTTGTTTGTGTTCTCAAAATGTTAGCACAAAAACATTATTTATGCATCATTCATGGAACATTTTTTTAAACATTATTACTTGTTTCAGAACATTCATAGAACATTTTTAACATTCCCATTATGTTTGCAAAATTATAAAATGGAATAGTCCCTTAACATTCGCATAACCAACATTTTTTTTAAAAACATTTAAAAAAACTAGGCATTTTAAACAGTCATAAATAACGTTTTCATAACTTAATGGGAACATTAGCAAAACATTCTTCTTACTAGAACTACAGCAGTACTCAGAGGTTAGTCCGTCATAACAGATGTCATTTACACATAGAAATCTCTAAAGATTGGCGCATTTATCTTACACTTTTCCTCCAAGGGGTTTGTTCTTCTGTGGTAGTTTATCAGAATGCAGAGAAGTATATGATCATCAGACAGACTATGACTGTAAATCATGTTTGGGTAGTTAAGTGTACAGCAGTGGTGAACATGGGAAATGTGGTTTTATAGGGTGTGTGTTCCTGTGGTTTGTTGTTTAATGTAGGGAGTGTGCAGCTGATGCGTACAACACATTTAGTGAATGAAATGTCTCTCAGTGACATTTATCGCTTTACACGACTCTATTGTTTGTATGCAAATGAAGCTGAATACAATATATACACAGCTTTATGTATAGAGCTGTGCAATAATATAGTTTACATTTTTACTGTATGTATCCAGGTAAAGTTGGTTATATTTATAGTAGTTGTATAATTTGATAATGATTAATTTGTTAATTAATTTGAGTTATCAATGTAGCCACAGAAGGTATACCAACAGCTTCAGCCCAAAATGAATATTCAGTTATTTACTGACCTTTATGTCTTCCAAAACTTTGAAACACAAAAAGAAAAAAAAAACTAAGATGTTGCTTTTCATGAAAGTGATGGGGAATGGACAAGAAAATAAATAAATACATCAATAAATAAAAACTTTTTTTTTTAATTACCATAACAGTAGTCCATATGACTCGTGCACAACATCCCAAGTCTTCTGAAACCATACGATGCTTTGCGTGAGCAATGCACTGAATTAAAAATAAAACTGAAATTGTGAATATTAATTTAATTTTGGTTTATAGTTTAGTCTGCAAAAAACTGACATACATTAGGGTGAGTAAATTAAAAAGTTTTGGGTGAACAGTATTCCATTAGCAGTGTTATTTTAGCATTATTTTATTTAAAAAATATATATATTTTGAATGTTTTTATTTTGTATTTTCCATTTTTCATTTTAATTTTAGTTAAATTTAGTAATTTTGTAGTGTTTTGTCATTTTTATTATTTTTTTTAATGTCTATATAGTTTTATACATTTTAATTTCAGTTTTATTTTATTTAGTACATTAAGTAAATAAAATGGAGATATATAGATTTTATATTAGTTTTTTTAATATTATATTTTATTTCTGTTAACATTTGTTTTATTTCAAGTAACAAAAAATAGTTTATGGTTTTAGTTAACTAATAATCCTGTCCACTAGCTTGTATTGTACCTGGAGCATTCCTTTAATTGTGTGGTTTTGTGATGCAGTATGATTGAACGTGAGGCGTTATGAGTGCAGGTGTATGTTAAGTGTGTGTTGACAGGCATGATGAAGAGAGTGTGTATGTGTGTGTGTGTTTGGTTGCAGCTGTCAGCTGGTTAGATGCTTCCTTCTCTCTCTCTCTCTCTCTCTCTCTCTCTCATATCTCTTCATAGCTGATGCAGTGTGGGGGAGTCGTTCATTCTCTATTTCCAGACAGGGAAACAAGAGAAAGGAAGGGAGAGAAAGAGCAAGGGATTAAAAACGACAAGATGAGAAACACTCTCTCAATTCCTTTCATATCTCCTCCATTCCTGTCTTTTTTTCCCCCTCTGGCGTGTTTTCCTCTGTTTGCGGCATCTCCACTGCCCCGCCGGTGATTTCATTTGCGAGGTGAATTTTTGGGATGTAAACAAGCGACGGGCCGCAGCTGAATCATCCAGAATAAATCAAAAACTATCGTCTTATCACGATTGGCGGAATATTAATGTCAAAAAGAGCCGCAATTCTCACCCATCCTAACGTCAACCGAAGGAAACCTCATTGACTGGGAATCTCGCAGAATGAGCTCAGTGATTAGCTGTTACATCAGGTGTCAGAGGGCATTCCTGCAATAGATCATGTAAGAGTCACTGGAATAGTCTTGCTTCTGAAATCATAAGACTTCCTTTCTGGGTGTCTCCGAACAAGCACACACACAACACTAATGCAGTAAAAGATGAAGCGTGTCATTTATGCATCACCAAACTGAATCACAAACATATTAATGAAAATGTAATGTTTTCAGTCACTCCATTGGTCTTCCATTGACTGGACAAACAGATAACCTGTGCCAAACACAGGCCAATGGCTTACTTATAATTTACTTGCATTCTTAAAAATACAAGTTCTTTATTGGCATCAATGGTTCAATGAAGAACCCTTAACATCTATGGAATCTTTCCATTGCAGGTTCTTTATAGTGTAAAAAAAAAGGTTCTTGACATTAAAGCATTATAATGTTCTTCACATTAAGAATCAAATTGGTTCTTTTAAGAACTGTTCACAAGGCACTTTGGGAACCAAAAATTGTTCTTTAATTGCACTGATATGAAAACTCCCTTTTGGAAACTTTATTTTTAAGAGTTTACAGCCAATTTATAAACATACCAGTAGTTTGCTTAAAAGTCAACTATTAGCGAGGACATTTCTGACTAGTGTCAAAAAGCATTTTGGCCTCACTAGTATAGCAAGCTTGTCCACACACCCACACGCTCATGATCTCAGACATTCAGTCATGGGGAGATCAAGGGTTCACTGGCGAGACGATAAGGAGTAAGTGATGTGTTCCGCTCTTTTCACACCCACTCTCGCCTTATCAATGAGTGTCATCACACTGACCACACCCACACCACCCAGAAAGAGAGAGAGATCTGATACACTGTTTCCGTGAAACATTTGCCAAGAGCGCGAAACGGAAACAGAAAGGGAAAGATGGAGAAATGTGTGCATGAGCCACTAGAGAGAAATAAAGAAATAAAGAAAATATGAAGGAGAAATACAACAGATGTCAATTTTTTAAAACTAATTTATATCATAAAACCACGGCTATTTAGTACAACTAAAGTTTTAGTTTTAGTTACTCATTCCACACCGCTGTGCAACAGACATTCATTTTTGTTGAGGAGGGTGTGCTGTTACTTTAAGCATAGCAGCACCCTGAAAACCTATCATGGCAGCAAGTTCTGCACGGGCAAACACATCTCTGCCCATTAAACAGAAGAATAAAAGAATGCATCCTAAAAATCACACATGTGCCATCAGAACTTCATGCTGCATCTGTTGGCAAACACATATATAGGAAAATAAAGAAAACTGAAGAAAAGTTCTACCTCTTCTACTGAGCAGGTGTTAACCAGCCAAATGCATCGAAGTTCAGCTGAGTGTCAGTCCACTGAGCTGCATGTTTGTTTTAAAGTCTCTACCTAAAAGAACGAAAAATCACAATGGAGATTCTCATTAACTCTGTAAAGCCTGACATACAAAATAACAGTGAGAAAAAAAAAAATCTTTTTTTTTTAAATTTAATATTTTTTTGGACCTTAAATACAATTCATGTGTTTTTTATTGAGCATCATATTTGATCCATCAGGCATTTATGGCTCATACAGTCTGATATAGTGAGAAAATGGAGGAAAAAAAACAGCTGTTTTATTCAGAGGCTCAAACTGAGCAAAAAATATGAAATTTGGTTCAGATGTATGAAATTCTGATTGTAATGTAAATCAATGATATCTTTATAACAATATAGCAAACACCTACATAAAACTATATAAATATCAGTTGTCACTATATCTCCAATAATATGCTTTAGTAAGATGATATTTAAATGCTCAGTTTGATGATCAAAAAAATATAATGCAATGCAATACAATGATGATTGTTAGTTTCTATTGTCCTCATTTGTAAGTTGCTTTGGCTAAAAGCGTCTGCTAAATGACTAAATGTAAATGCAAATGTAATGACCGAGAGATTAACAAATAAACGTTCCTCAAAAGTCTGATGATCATATTTGATACTCACTGACTTAAAAAATTAAAAAATAAATTAAAAAAAAGATCACGTAAAGCTAAGCTGCTTCAGTCCAGTAAGTGTTCATCTTGAACTAACAATATCAAAGTTATTCTTACACTTACTTTATAAAAATCAGTCAAGATTTCACAGCAAAAAGACACGTGAAGCACAAGCTGAAGGTGGGCATTTGTACAATTATACTAAAATAACTTCTATTTAATAAAAGGTATAAACTATCAATCAGACGACAGAAGGCATTTAATAGATCGGATGTTCTCAACTCTGGCCCTCGAGATCCACTTTCCAACAGAGTTTAGCTCCAAACTTGATCAAACTCACCTGTCTGTAACTTTGTAGCAATCCTGAAGACCTTGATAAGCTTGTTCAGGTGTGTTTGATTAAGGTTGGAGCTAAACTCTGCATGAAAGTGGACCTTGCAGGCCAGGGTTGAGAACCCCTGTAGTAGATTGTGTGCAACTGCAATGTTTTGATCTCATTGATCATTTAGAGGGCTTAGAAATTTGAATATCAAATATGAAACAGTAGGTTTATAGAGTTAAAGGGGTCATATGATGCGATTTCAATTTTTCCTTTCTCTTTGGAGTGTTACAAGCTCTTGGTGCATAAAGAAGATCTGTAAAGTTGCAAAGACTAAAGTCTCAAATCCAAAGAGATATTCTTTATAAAATTTAAGAGTCAGCCACGCCTACCTAAAACGGCTCGTTCTAACACCCCCACGTCTACGTCACAATGTGGGGAGATTTGCATAACGCCGCCCAAATGTTCACGCAAAGAAAGAAGGCGTAACTTTTATTCTCGCTGTAGTATTGTTGCCGCTGCCGCCATGTTGTGAAGATGCTGTGTCTCCCAGACAGCAGTGAAAATAATGAAAGAAACGGGAAATCTTTGCTGGAGACTCCTTAGACGTTCCTGGTACCAAAGTCAAAGATCTCAATACAAACTCAATAGGAATCAAATTTGTCCAAGATTAAATGATCTGAGCTGATTTTATAGTTCCATACTCTTACTGTATGACAACACAGAGTCATTTCTGTCTAGTTTTATTTCTCATAAGGAGGAAATTTAAGGAACTGCACTGTGTACAAAAGACAATAGTGTCATTATTCAGCTCGATTTAGTTCAATGTTGATTCAATTTAGTTTAATGATGCTCCGAACTCATGCCAATGATTGATCAGACGTTGCTTTGTCGGGAAGCTCAAACAGTCTGTCTCACAGTGTTGAATCAACCGACAAATGGTTTACATTTAGTTGTCTCTGCATATTAACCTGGGATAGGAGGAAGTGTTTTTACATCAGAAAAACTGCACACATCATCTTCAAGCGTCTCTGAGAAGAAGTGAAATCTGTTCCTCTACTGGTTTCTAACATTTGAGTCCACAGCAGGCGTTAGTCCCATAGGGCCCTGTGGTCTCCTCGTTGGCTGTCATAACATCGGACTTTTCACACTGACTTATGTTGAGCAGACACACTGATCCGTCCTGCGGGCCTGTTCGATTTCAAAGTCACAGTCCCCTGCCAGAACAGGGCCTGTGGTGATGGAGAAGTTTACCGTGGGCCCTTCAGCTGCAGCGCTGCCCTCATCTACTGCTCTTATACGCTTAAAATCTTACTCACACCCACGGCCTTCCAAGTTTCCATGAAAATGTGAGTTATGCTTCAAATGTCAGGTTTTTCCCTTTTTCAACAACATGTGGTGATTTAACCAAGACGGGAAAGTAGTTTAGAATCATTAAATTAAAATTCATATAGGCCTAATCTATTTTCTAAATGCATGCTATTGGTCTTATTGTGAACAATTTATCTGTGCGTGTTTCATTTTTTTTAATGTTTTAACCTTGTAATGTTTGATCAAAACCCAGTTAACAAAAATATATTCTAAGGACATTTTGTTAACATTCCTATTAAAGGGATAGTTCACCCCAAAATGAAAATTACCCCATGATTTACTCACCCTCATGCCATCCTAGGTGTATATGACTTTCTTCTTTCAGATGAATACAATCGGAATTATATTTAAAAAAATGTTCTGGCTCTTCCAAGCTTTATAAAGGCAGTGAATGGGTGTCTAAATTTTGAAGCCCAAAAAAGTGCATCCATCCATCATAAAAGTACTCCACACAGCTCCAGGGGGTTAATAAAGGCCTTCTGAACTGAAATAATGTGTTTTTGTAAGCAAAATATCCATATTTAAAATGTAATAAAACAATCTAGCTTATGCTAACTGTCTTACGCGCATTCGAGAGAGTGCTGTTCCAGCAAATGACATAGGACGTAGGTGTAGCGTAAGCTCCGGTGAGAAGTGACGAATGCGACTTTAGCTTTGTTGAAGCATCCCAGATATACACACGAACGCACCATTTTAAAACTAACAAAATGTGACGTCACATTGCTCAGGCCCGCCCACAGCCACTGACTGACACCGCTGTATTAGCAGAGACCCGACCTGAGTGAGCCGCACACAATCCGCCATTTTTATCTTCACTCTAGAGCATTTAAAGGGGTCATATGATGCGATTTCAATTTTTCCTTTCTCTTTGGAGTGTTACAAGCTCTTGGTGCATAAAGAAGATCTGTAAAGTTGCAAAGACTAAAGTCTCA
>NW_015548267.1:518046-534744 GCF_001515605.1 Sinocyclocheilus anshuiensis
GAGTCCAGCCTGGGGTCGTCACATGTGGTTGCCGCAAGCCCGCCGGCCGCTCCTTCGTCGAATTCGCCGTCTGCGCCGTTCTCAAGCCCGCCGGCCGTTCCTCACTCAAGCCTGCCGGCCGCCGCTCACTCTAGCCCGCCGTGTGTTTCGTTGTGAATGCGAAACTACTTTGTTTGAGACATGTCTTCTTATTAAAGCTATAACTTAGAAATTATTTGGTCAAGAGCAGTGAATGATTTTCTGATTTTATTTTATTCTTTGGGTCATATTAACAGCGTAGACAGCAGTACTAGATATTATGCTGCTGTCACTTCATACACAGATCTAATATAAACATGCGATTTCTTTCCCAGCTATTTACCTTCACAGACATAACTGACTGTGTTTTTGTAACTCATGTGTGTTTTTAACATAACCTTGTGTGTATTTGACAGTTTAAGCACGATAAGACATGAAAGAGAACTTAGTTCTGTAGTCACATGCCGTGTGACAGCCGCTTTCTGTGCATGTGCTTCAGATGTGTGCGCTCAGAAAACCCTATATCAGAAGTTTAAACTGATATGGCTTTAAAACGCATGATTTCAGCGCGATAGACATAATAAAAACCAAACAGATGTTTTTTTTTGGCAGCGTATCTGAGGTATGCGCTGTAAAGGCACAGCCCTATTGTGGAAAAGGGGAAAGGGGGTGGGGAGCAGCAGCTCATTTGCATTTAAAGATACAGGCACGAAAATTAACCATGGTTTTATTATAGTAAAAGTGTAGTAACCATGGTTTTCTGGCGTATTGACTACCATTTGTATAACCACAGTTTTACTACAAATACCATGGTTAAACTATGGTTAGTGTGGCAAAACCATGGTTAATTTGTAGTTAACATGGTTTAACTATAGTAACCATGGTTTTTTGGTTTTATTTGTAGTAAAACCATGGTTAATTTTCGTAACGGTACAGGCACGAATAAGCGTGTTTCTGCTTCCACTCAAAATAGGGGTATTTTGAGCTAAAACTTCACAGACACATTCTGGGGACACCTAGGCTTATTTTGTATCTTGTAAAAAGGGGCATAATAGGTGCCCTTTAATTAAGTCACCGACACAGTGGCCAATTCTGATTGGCCGATGACAACATTTCTGTTGTTTTTTCGTAATATCCCTATTGACTTTTTTTTTTTTCTTTTCTTATGGTGCTATATTAGTTTAATTTCTGTTGAATCACTCTGCGCTCTTTTTCTTCTCACATTGTAAAATAATTTAACTCAAATCATTATTTAATATTCATGTATTTTATATTTGATAAGTATACTGTAAAAACAAAAGATTGGAATTTTTAAAGACTGTAAAAATGCTAGAGCAAAAACCTGTTAATTGGTTAATGGCAAATTCCCTTACTCTTCAAAGTGAAAAAAACTGTAATAACCAACATTTTAATAAATAACATTTCATGTAATTTTAGTAATTTTAATTAAAAAATTACAGTTACATTTATATTTTTTGGAAGTGAAAAGTCATTTTATAATTTACAGTGAAAATGTAAATTGACATTCCCAGAATTCCATGTGACACTTCGCATTTGATGGTTTTTTATTAAAATAACTATTTATTCGTAGTTTTCTCTGTAAATTTCACATTTCACTGTGTATCTGCATTGCAGGTGGGATGAATAAACCCTTTCAGCCTGATATAAGATATATATTTTTTTTTTGATAATGAGCATCTAACTGTACATAATCCTTCACATAAACTATCATACTCGTTCTGGAGGATGAGTCAAGCTCTCAAGATGTTCATTTTAACTTCACATTCCCCGTAGACCTGATCAATCAGCAGGGCTTTGGGATGCTGGGTGGATTTGTTTTTGTTACCATGGAAACACTCACCTGACCTTGATTGCTCTCTCTCTCTGGCTCCTCAGGTATATCCAGATGATGCTGGTCATGTGCAATCCTCTACAGGTGAGTTACCTGAAATCAAACTAACCTGTTTAATGGACATTACTGGTCTTATTGTGCATGATTCAGTCTGTTCGTGTTATTTCATATATGTTTTCTTCATAATCCTACATGAAAATAGTCTGAATTAATTAATGCGGTAACAGTTTACAATAAGGTTCCATTGTAGCAATAGTTCATGCATTAGCTAGCATGAATTTACTATGAGAAATACATTTTTTACAGCATTCATTAATCTGTTAATTTTAAAAAACAAACAAACAAACAAACAAAAAAAACGCCTATTTCAACTTAAAAACTTAAGTTCAGTTGCTGCCTTAAAGATTTAAGTATAATCAATTTGGTTGGACAAGTCATTTCAATTTAAACTTAAAAACAATTGTGAAATTTCATATAACTTAATATAACAAAAACTTGAATTTGACTGGAATTGATTATGTTGAAAAACATAAGTTGCCATGACTTACTGATTATATCATTTTTCAGTTAATAAAAATTGTTTGTTGTTTGTCCACGTCAGTTCACAGTGCTTTAACTAATGTTAATATTCAACTTTTGATTTGACAAAATGTAGCAAATGTTGAAACTGACAAACTAAGATTAATTAATTCAGTACAAGGATTGTTCTTTCATGTTAACTAGTGTAGATAACTAATGTTTACAAATTATACCTTATTGTATGTTAAATATTAAACCTTATTAATGTTAAATTGTCATATTTAGTGTTCTGTTGCAGGTAATGCAACATAATTAATTTAGTACAAGTTAAACATAAATGTTTGTGTAATAAAGTTAATAAAAGAATAAATAAAAAACGGTGAAAAAAAATCATAATAAAAATAACAAAATCGTAAAATAAATATAAATAATAATAATAATAATAAAAGAAAATCAACAGAAAAAATAATTAAAAAATATATAGATATACGTGTAAAAGTTCTGGAGGCTAAACATGACCAGCCGTAGATCATCCAAAATTCACTGCAAACTCACTTTCTGATATGAAATACCATGCTTTAACAATACACACCATAAATTCAACCTAGGCTAACCATAGTGCTTTTTTGGTAGTGATGAGTTCAGAATTGTTTTCACAGTGAGTTCACTTCAGAAAAATGTCTGAATATAAGGGGAAATAAAGACTGGATGTGTGTGGTCTGTTGCCTGCAGGTGTTTGGAGTGGACGGGGTGAATTTCAGCGTGCACGTGGAGAATCAGACTCGTGCACGAGACGCCATGAGCCGGCGACATCATCGTGTGTACCAGCTTTACAGCCGCACCAGTGGGAAACACGTCCAGGTGCTCGGACGCAAAATCAGCGCCCGAGGAGAGGACGGAGACAAATATGGTAACAACACACACACACACACACACACACACACACACACACACACACACACACTCAAGAAAGACCACCCACAAACACACACAGGAAACAGGAAAAGTAGAAGACAAAGACTCAGCTACTGCTAATACAGTGATTCACAGACAGAGAGAAGCAGCAGCCAGTGAATTCTGTTGAAATTCCAAGAAAACAAGTATATTGTGACTAGACTTGTGCCGGTATTCGGTAATGCGATATATCACGGTAATGAATATGCACGATATTGTTATCGTGGGCACTTCTAAATACCGTGAATAATTATATATTACAAATTATTCAGAATTGTGACATACATCACTGCAGTAATACTAAACTACTAATATCATAGGTTTTAGCCATATCACCCTAATCTACCAAACAATTGCACATTTTCTGTTTTCAAAATTGTGAATTTTGCATATAAATTAATGAAAATGTGGCCATCAGCCACCCTGAGCTTTAGATAAAAGTATCGGCGACTGAAAAACGTCAATCTCTATCTTCGTTTACTCCTTTCTCCCCCCTTCCGTTTATCCATCCATCGCCTCTCCTCCTCTGAATGCATGGATGGGTTTCAGAAGCACACAATCAATGGACATGAAAGTTGACGTGGCCTGTTTTATTGAGGGGTGAATCTCACAAAAACGTCCAAAATGCAATATATATATAAAATAAATGAATATTTAAATAAAAATAAAATAAATACATAAATAAAATATTTAAATAAAATAAAAGCTGAAATAAAATTAAATATAAAAAACTTAAACTTATTTTATACAGCTAATTTCCAAAGTAACATTTATCATTTTCATTTAATAAAATAGCTAAGATATTAATACAAATGAACATAATATAGACATTAAACAACAATAATAATAATAAAAAAATATTACTTAATATTAATAAAGTTACTAAATGTTTAACTAAAATGAAAATGATAATGATAATGGGAAATACAAAACTAATATGTCAAAGCAACTGAATGAGAATATATCCTGAAATGGGATTAATTCTCATAACATTAGAATTCAGAAAATCTTAATGGTCCTAAAACCAGCTTTGTTTTATTTGTATAAGATATAATTTCTTACTCATTTCCTGTAAGGATATTTGACCTGGACATGATCTTGACAGGTTTTGCGAGATTCACCCTCATAATTCTTTCATTCTTTATTGTGAAAATATTATTCTGAAAGCTTCCAGAGAGCTTGAGGTTTTGTGATCGACTCTCCTCATCAGGAAATAAAGGGAAGAGAAAGACGGGAAGATGGGAAGGGGGTGAGGATGAATGTATTTGTATAGCCAGTGAGGGATGTCTGGATGAGGAGAGATTGGAGGACGACAAAGAGGTTATTGATCTCTGGTGACCCCTGACCTCATAAAGGTCACGCAAGAGCCATTTCAGAGCTTCAACTGCCAAACTGCCACACACACACACGCTGAATGACCTCATTGAAGGCTGACCGTAAACTGTATCTGGAGGCTTTTAAAATGCAGTGACAGAGAGGCGGTTCAGAATAGCATATTAAAACTCATATTATTTCTGCAGCATACAATATGCATATTGTAAATCTGGTTGACCCACCATTGCCAAAATGTATCCCAAAATGCAATGAGCTCCTTTCGACCTTTCATTTTCAAGATGAAGAATGAACTGGAAATAAGGCCAAATGTTTTAACACCTCTGTCTTGACTCATTGTTTGATTGGGAGAAATTAAGACATTTGTATAGAAATTTGGATATAAAAAAAAAAAGAAGTCATATTTACTTGCTAATTGGATGCCAAATTAAAAAATTGAATGAAGTCATGTAACAAAAATGTAGCACATATACATTTTATATACAGTGGGTACGGAAAGTATTCAGACCCCCTTAAATTTTTCACTCTTTGTTATATTGCAGCCATTTGCTAAAATCATTTAAGTTAATTTTTTTTCCAGGGGGTCTGAATACTTTCCGTACCCACTGTATTTGATCAAATTATGATTAAAAGTTAGGTAAAACAACTAAAAATCATATTTCTGTTTATTTTGTTCCCTCAACGACTTACATTTTTATTTAAGAGCCAGAATTTCTACAGTCTTGAATTTATGCGGGAATTTACAAATTGTGATTCTAGACCTGGAAAAGTCATGAAAATTAATAAAATATTTTTAAAAGTCCTGGAAATATGTATACATTTTTATAGTTATATGAAGCATTAAAAAGATGATCACGTAGAAATTGCAATTCTGAGCTAATAATAATAATATCTTTTTTTTTTTCACGTCAATACAAAACCAGGGCTCATGGTGATATTTTAGTAATGTCTGTCTGTCTCTCTGCCTGTCTCTTCATAAGCCCAGCTCGTAGTGGAGGCAGACACCTTCGGCAGCCAGGTGCGAATCCGAGGGAAGGAAACCAATTATTACCTGTGTATGAACCGCAGAGGGAAACTCGTAGGCAAGGTGAACTTCACTGCTGACTTCTTTCACTTTCTTTCTTTCCTGTTTCACCTATTAAAACAAAGTTGAGGCAGGACATAAATACAGAACTTGCCACATTTTAGAAGTAGCCATTTTTTTTCTTCTGTGGAACATAAAAGAAGATATTTTGAAGAATGGTGGTACCAACCAATGCTATAATGTTCCATTGAGTTCCATAATATGGACAAAAATGCTATGGAAGCCAATGGGACCCGAAGCTATTTGGTAACAAACATCCTTCAAAATATCTTTTTTTTTTTTTGTGTGTTCCACAGAAGTCAGTCAGTCATACAGTTTTAGAAATAACATGAGGGTGAATAAATGATGCAGATTTTTCATTGTTAGGTGGACTATCCCTTTAAAATAAGACAAAATATGTTTATTGGCAACAATATTTTATCAAAATATGCTTTAAAATTAAGTAAAACAGCTAATTTAAAACAACTAATTCATATTTATTTTGTTCATGTGCGAATTTTAAATGTGTGATTTGTAGACCTGGAAGAGTCATGGAAATTTTTATAATGCCTATATATTTTTCTAGTTATGGCAAGCACTAAAATATTTTGCTAAAAAATTGCTGTTTTGAGTAAAAAATAAGTAAGTAAATAAGTAAATAAATAAATGAACTGGAAAATTACTGAAACTTGTGGAGTCACAAAATTTAAATATTATTATTATTAATAATAAAATAATAAAACATTAGCAAAGAGTAATACAAAAACTAAAAATCATGTAGTTATGAATTACTAAATTCTATTTTTGAAACCTGTGGAATTAAGGAATTCAATTATTATTATTATCTTAATTATTTAAATATATTAGCACTCATAGTTTTTGTACACTAATAAGTTTGATAACCGGCAACTTTGTCAATACAGCAGAAGTAACAGAAATACACTGTAAGAAAAAAAATCTGGATAATAACAGTTCAAAGACATTTTGTATAACCCTAAAACACAATGTAATGCGTAATTCAAAATATGAGTGAATCACCTGTGAAAAATCAATATGTACATTTTCTTCATATTAACATAGTACTTTGTGTCCTATTTTACAGACTTTCCCCCGGTTTCACAGACAAGGCTTAAGCCTAGTCCTAGACTAAAATGTAAATCTGAGCTGTTTCAACTGAAATAAACTTGCACTGAATGATCTTAAAACATCTCAGTGCCTTTGTTTTGTCTTAAGATGCACACCAGTAATGCTTTTTTCTAAGGCATGTTTATAAAAATGACTTAAATGTCCTAATTGAACTATGGCCTAATCCTGGCTTAGGCTAAACCCCGTCTATGAAACTGGGCCTATATCTTGTATCTTAGCCTACACGGAATCAAAGAATTTGAAAACAGCCAATACAGACAATCTCAAATCTAATGAACACATTTGTGACTATTAGTCCATGCTTGGGGTCTTTAATAAATGCATTAACCATATAATGTTTATGGTCAAGCTAACACATTTGTCTCCATGTGTGTACATGGACTTTTCTGTCTCCCTAGAAGGCCAGCAATCGTAGTGCAGACTGCGTCTTCATCGAGAAGGTTCTGGAAAACAACTACACAGCGCTAATGTCAGCACGCTACACTGGGTGGTACGTGGGCTTTACCAAAAGAGGGCGCCCTCGCCGTGGTCCGCACACGCTTCCCAACCAGCAGGACGTCCACTTCATGAAGCGCTTCCCACCTGGAGAGCAGCCGGATTTAATGCCGTTCCGCTTCACCACCGTCAGCAAGAGGAGCAAGAGAGTCCGTGCGGCGCGACCACGCTAATGCTGACACCAGTGTCCCACTGCTAACATTTACATGAGGACGAGAAATAAACAAAAAGACAGTCCCAGTGAAAATGACACTGCTAATGCGAAGCAGGACCGTCTTGTCTTATTTGAACAGACGATGCGATAGCATCACTTTATATTCCACTGGGTTGGACCTCTACAACCCTAATAATAAAGACTAGCTAATTTACACCAGAGCTGTGGATAAGACAGCTTACTTCAGACATGGAGATGACTAACCAAAGCAAACACAAGCAGACGTCTGGCCCAGTGGACGGGTGGAGGAAGCATTAGGCTGCGCATCCAACCATCGGCCCACAATGAAGACACGTAACAAAACACAAGCGAATTGGCTTGTAGACGCCGATTGTGTGGCAATTTTCCTAAGACAAGACTTGGATGTGATCCCGCCAAAGGGAGAGCAGCAGAAATCCCTGAACCTGCGGAAGAAATAAAGACAGAAATGGACACTGATTGGAAACTGGGTCAGAAAGGCTACTGTTATATGGGAGCTCCTTGGGTAAGACCTGCCTTAAAGGACATGCTGAGACAAAATTGAAAAATCGGTCATCGTTTGCTCACCTCATGTTGCTCCCAATGCATGTGCGATTATTTTTCACTGCAGTGCAAGAAAATTGCACGTCTATTTTTCACACTACAGTTCATAGTTAACACATCCGTCAAGCTCTCAAAAGGTCAAAAAACACCATAAAAGGTTCATCCGACACATCCATTATATTCCAGGTCATTCAAAATCATGCAACAGCTTTAAGTTATTATTAATTATTATAGCTTAATATAATACAATATATAGTTATTACTATATAATCTAAATTACTATCTATAATTTTTTATGACTTTTGCATCAGTGACGTCAAAGTACTGGAGCAATTTTTAAACAATGCAGACAAATTTAGACATATATATATATATATAAAATGAATTAGTTTCAATGAAACAGAAATTTAATTAGTTGTTAATTAGTTAATTTAATTAGCTGTGATGAAACAGAAATAGCATCAGATCTATACTTTATTGTGAAGTACATTTAAAAGTGTGATTTTTTTAATCTGGAAAAATAACTATTTTTAATTAATAAACTATTTTTAAAAATCCTGGTAATTTCTATAATTAAAAAAAATAATAAATAAAAAAATCTTGTTATATCAAGGGCTAAAATATTTTATCAGGTCAAATTGCTATTTGTGGGAATAATAATAATAATAATAATAATATTAGAATTTTTTTTTGAAAATTACCACTACCAAAAACAGTTTGAAAACAAGTTGTGTAAAATCATTTCTTCCATATTGTGATGTACATACAAATGAAATGGATTATTAAAAAAGAAAAAATGTAGGGCGGAGACTTCTATGCATCGGTTGCTGTTGACATGTGGGTGTGGCACTCAGGAAGGGGCGGAGTTTAAGCGGACTAAATAATTGGAGCATCCTGCATATATCACCAGAGAGAAGTCTGACGTTTCACTGGAAGATCCAGTTTTGAAATTATTATAAAACATTAAAAGGTAAAAAATGTACGGATGAATCTTTTGCGATAAGACCAATACATACTCACCAAACAATATGACTTCCGAAGACTTGTAGTGCACTAGTCATATGGACTGCAGTTTTAGTGTTTTATTTATTTTTTGAAGCTTGACAGACTCACTATGAACTGTAATTGTGAGGCGAGTAAATAATGACCGAGTATTAATTTTTGGCTGAACTATTCCTTTGAAGCTAATGAATGAATGATTTTAATGCTGTATAAGTGTGTGTGCATGTGCGTGCAATGGCATATTTCAGGTTGCATTAAAGACCGAGAGGGATATAATCATACATGACTTATTGCTGGATGGACAGGATTTACCAGAACTGGAAAGTAAAAGATAATAATAAGTAAACTCTCTTAAAGCTACACCAAAATACAAACTAAATGACCAAAGACAAGTGGCAACCAATGACAGAGACAACCTGAACAGCTCCGATCCCACGAGAGCACGGGACGGGTCACCACGAACTGACACGAGGAGCAACGTTCCTGTTCGGATTTTAATGTGGAATGCTGCTACTGGGAAATGTAACGGAGAACCAAAGTCTTATACCAGCTTATTAAAGGAAAAACATTACAAAACTTTTTCTAAATATAAATATATAAATAGATATATAAAGATTAATGCTGACTAAGTGATATTACTTTGACTGTTACTATGATTGTTGTTACTATAAAAGGATTCAACTTATTTATTTTATCTCTGTGTACGGCAAAAACCTTTCCAAAGCCAGTAAACTCTACAGAAACGTGTCTGTGTTTCAAAACATATATGTTGTGTGAGTCATCATTATCATCAAACTGCATACAAACAAAGATATGGTCAGGAATTCATCTTAAATGTAACACAAGCCATATCTACAGACCAAAATATACTGCATTACAATGTGCTAAATGCAATGCCCCGGCAACCACCCACAACATTCCAGTAACCACATAGCAACTCCCTGCTAACCACTCAGAACATTCTAGCAACCTCACAGCAATGTAGAAAACTTTAGCCACCACATAGCAACTCCCTGGTAACCACTCAGAACATTCTAACAACCTCAAAGCAATGTAGAAAACTTTAGCAACCACATAGCAACACCCTGGTTACCACTCAGAACATTCTAACAACCTCAAAGCAATGTAGAAAACTTTAACAACCACATAGCAACACCCTGTCAACCACTCAGAACATTCTAGCAACCTCAAAGCGATGTGGAAAATTTTAGCAACCACATAGCAACTCCCTGGTAACCACTCAGAACATTTTAACAACCTCAAAGCAATGTAGAAAACTTTAGAAACCACATAGCAACACCCTGGTAACCACTCAGAACATTCTAACAACCTCAAAGCAATGTAGAAAACTTTAACAACCACATAGCAACACCCTGTCAACCACTCAGAACATTCTAGCAACCTCAAAGCGATGTGGAAAATTTTAGCAACCACATAGCAACTCCCTGGTAACCACTCAGAACATTCTAACAACCTCAAAGCAATGTAGAAAACTTTAGAAACCACATAGCAACACCCTGGTAACCACTCAGAACATTCTAACAACCTCAAAGCAATGTAGAAAACTTTAGAAACCACATAGCAACACCCTGGTAACCACTCAGAACATTCTAACAACCTCAAAGCAATGTAGAAAACTTTAGAAACCACATAGCAACACCCTGGTAACCACTCAGAACATTCTAACAACCTCAAAGCAATGTAGAAAACTTTAGAAACCACATAGCAACACCCTGGTAACCACTCAGAACATTCTAACAACCTCAAAGCAATGTAGAAAACTTTAAACAACCACACAGCAACACCCTGTCAACCACTCAGATCATTCTAGCAACCTCAAAGTGATGTAGAAAACTTTAGCAACCACATAGCAACTCCCTAGTAACCACTCAGAACATTCTAGCAACCTCAAAGTGATGTGGAAAATTTTAGCAACAACATAGCAACTCCCTGGTAACCACTCAGAACATTCTAACAACCTCAAAGCAATGTAGAAAACTTTAACAACCCACACAGCAACACCCTGTCAACCACTCAGATCATTCTAGCAACCTCAAAGTGATGTAGAAAACTTTAGCAACCACATAGCAACGTCCTGGCAACCACTAAGAACACCCTGCATTGTAACAGAGTTTTTGCACAGGAACTTCAAACAAGTCAAACGAGTGCATTTTTTATTTTTTTGAATAAATAAGGTATTATTATTGTAGCTACTATTGCAGTGTTTAGACATGATCTATTACAGTAATAACAATTAGTGTTTTATGGTAAATATAAAGAAACCACACAGCAACACCCTGTCAACCACTCAGAACATTCTAGCAACCTCAAAGCAATATAGAAAACTTTATCAACCACTTTGCAACGACTTGGCATCCACACAGAACATTCTAGCAACCTCAAAGCAACGTGGAAAACTTTAGCAACACCCTGGCAACCATTCACAACATTCTAACAAACTCAAAGCAATGTAGAAAACTTTAGCAACCACATAGCAACGTCCTGGCAACCACTAAGAACACCCTGCATTGTAACAGAGTTTTTGCACAGGAACTTCAAACAAGTCAAACGAGTGCATTTTTTATTTTTTTGAATAAATAAGGTATTATTATTGTAGCTACTATTGCAGTGTTTAGACATGATCTATTACAGTAATAACAATTAGTGTTTTATGGTAAATATAAAGAAAATAAATTGCAAAAATGTCAATAATAATAACACACAACACACACACACACACACACATGCACATTTGACTATATATAAATATTTCATTGTATTACAGTAATGACAGTTATTGTTTGAATTTCACTTAATAGTATTTTTTGAAAATATAAAGAAAATAATGTCAAATAAATAAAATAAATAATATAAACTTTAAAGGAATGCACTTAGTATTTCTAGATATAATGCATGTGGACCTGTTGCTTATAACTGGCGCAGTGAACACACACACATTACTGTCACCAACAACCTGTAATCCCCGCAGTCTCTGCCCAGCTGAGTCAGCGGGAAAATCAAAGGATTCCGAGAGAGAAACAGACTGTTCTGGAGGCGAAGTGGTGGAAAGATTTGTCGGCCAAACCCAGAGGAAGGTGTATGGTAATGCTGGATGAGGAAAGAATGCAAAAAATGTGCGTGAGAACACATGGGTGACCTGAGACCTACTGGAATTATGGGGGGAAAAAAACACCGACCCACAGGAAACACTCACACCCTCCATCTCACACACACACACACACACACACACACACACACACACACACACAGTCCGTTAGAGCCAGACACGCAGAGGTCACGCTCACACATATTCACACACACACCCTCAGTATGACACACACCGAACACGTCCGACACACAACACACCCTCAACCAGATGGACGCGCAGACCCGCTCATATAACGTGCCAGCTTCACACACAGATACAATATTCTGTTATATGTGGTAAATTACTGGCGAAAACCAGACAAATGGGTGAATCACACAAATACTGGCAAAAACTCAAGGTCACATTTCACCCAAAAATCAGACAATAAGGAATTAATTCTGCATAAACAAAAATTAAGGCTATTTTTAGGATTGTTACAATTTTTGCATTGTGACATGATGATAATTAAACACATTATACCCTCAAAATTCTAATGACTAATTATTTTAATTGGTTCTAGAAATCACTTATTAGCAAAACACAAAAATAAAAGAAATAATACAATGTGCTATTTTTTATTATTTATACTGATCTTTAAAATAATAATAATAATAATAATAATAACACTAAAAATCTAATAGTAATATATATTTTTCAATTAATAAGAATTTTTGAAAATATAAAGAAAACAATGACAGTTGCAAATAACAATAATAATACATTTAGACATGATGTATTACAGTAATGACAATTAGATATTTTCCCGCACATTACCGTCCTACTTTTAAAAATATAAAGAATTTGTAAAAAAAAAATATGAAGAAAATAATGTAAAATAAAATTAATAATAATAATGTATATAAAAATAAGACGTTTTTATAAAAGTTATTTAAGTATACAGGCATGATGTATTACAGTAATGACAATTAGATGTTTTTTTAACATTATGGCTCTAATAATTTTTGAAAATAGTGAAAATAAAGTCAAAAGTAAATAAATAACATTTTAAACAGCTAAATAACATTTATTATTATTATTATACTTGATTTACATAACACTAAATATACTTTATTTTTTACCTTTGATGTTGGAGTGAAATATGACCTGGACATTTGCTCATGACACTCAAACACACTCAAATCAAACTTTTCTGTAACATGGGTAACATCCAACCCCAAATATTCACTACTAGAAGGCCACTAATACCGCAGTGTAGAGACTGAATCCAGGTCATATTGCTGAGCAGTGAATAACCACAGCTCCATCACACAGACACACACACTTTTCAGCACAGCAAACCACAACGACACTGACACACCGCAGCCAGACCCACAATGTAAAACAACGAGCATTAAATGCTCATTCTCTCTCGCCGACACCACAAACAAATTACTTCTGACACACATTCCCTCTTTCCAATCCGTGAAGACGCACAGGCCCACCACGATAAAACTCTCCAAAGAAAAATGCCCTTTCTGAAGATGTATTTGGCTGAAATGGGCTGAATCGCCTTAAGATTCCCAGACAAACATTCTCATGTCGGCCGCTGGCTGTAAAGCCAGAGGAATTGTTTGAAATGGGGGAGAGTCTCGAGGTGCGCCAGGAACCGCTAACAGGTGCAGCGTTTGGGATTGTTTGTGTTTATTTGGGAATGTTGGGGAAAAGACGGCTTGTGGCCTCTTCTGAACCTGCCTGTGCTAGTTTGCACACTCTTCTCACTGGTTTGTTGTGAACTTTTCCAATCTATTCTGGACGAGTGACATTTATGCTTTTAAATGCTTTAGTTTGCCAAGGAAAACCCATTGAGCACATATTAACATTTCCAAGCATAAGTCCACCAAGGGATGAAGGTTTGGCAGGGGTCTAGCGTAACGTGTTTTATCCAACTGAAACAACACTTCGATCAGCCAATCATATTTCAGGAACCTGTGCAGAGGTTGTTGCACTCAAGCCAGCCAATCAGATCACTGTTCAGATGAAGGAGGGCATTTCTAATTACGTTTATCTGAAGGGAGCTAGTATGCAGTCTCAGTTTTGTTTTCCCATTTGTTTCCAAATGTAGATCAGTTCAACGTCAAAATGTATCAGAACTGACTTTATTTACTTTCTTAATACATGTCCCTGGTCTTATTTAGATGGATTCATCTACACATGATTTTTTATTATTTTTATTATTGATAATCAATTAGGATTTCCTGAACCTTAACACTCTAAGCCACTGGTTTTCAAACTGGTATCCAGTTTAGAGAAAAAGTGTGTTAAACAAAAATAAAAAATAATAATAATAAAAAAGAGATTAAAATAAATGAGATTAAAATAAATAAATGAAAACAGATTTAAATAAATAAATATCTAACAGTATAGTGCTGAGTCAATATAAAAATCAATAAATAAATAAACATTTTTATAGACACTAAAGATTTTCCAGATAACATTTTAGACATTTATAATATTATTTAGACCTTCATAATATATCATTCTCAAAGTATACATTTTAGGATGGTCTCACATAAAACTAACCCCGCTTAATAAGTTCAAACCTACAAGTTACTAACAAGTATCATAATCTGCTAAAAGAAAATGAGACTATTGGCTCCACTTTAATGGACTGCTTCTGCCAGTGTGTTTATCACACAAACCAAGACAAGACAGAATTTCTGGAAGAATTCTCTCTCTTGGCACGAGTCTGGAATAATCCCCAGCCCACGGGGCTCTGTCATCCGCTTATTATTGAACTATCAAGAGCTTTAACTAGCAGCTCATCAGGAGCATTCAGGCTTGTTCAGTCTGCATGTATGGCAAGCCGTTTAAACATTTAATCTATAAACCGCACTGGTATCTAATTTAACATTACTATTACTTATTTTTTAGATACTAGTATATTTTCCATTAAGTACTAGTACTTATTCATTAACTACTAGTGCTTATTCTT
Source organism: Sinocyclocheilus anshuiensis (assembly GCF_001515605.1). Lineage (NCBI taxonomy): Eukaryota > Metazoa > Chordata > Actinopteri > Cypriniformes > Cyprinidae > Sinocyclocheilus > Sinocyclocheilus anshuiensis. The sequence goes on from NW_015548267.1 coordinate 533,244, forward strand.
TAGGTACTAGTGTTTTTTTGTAAAGTTACTAGTACTTATTCATTAGATACTAGTGCTTATTTATTAGGTAATAGTACTTATTCATTAGATACTAGCACTTATTTATTAGGTACTAGTACTTATTGATTAAATACTAGTACTTATTTATTAGATACTATTTATTCATTAGATACTAGTACTTATTCAATATATACTAGTACTTATTTCAATAGTGACTAGTAACTATTATATTGTTACTAGTAAAAAAATGTAAATTTCTGCCATATACTAGTACGGCTTATAGATTAAATGCTACAACGGCTTTCCATACTGGATGAACTCGGGTCAGTCCAGAGGGAGAGAATGTAGATGCTCAGTGACACCCAGTGGTCGCTCTGGCAACAGCAAGACATGCTGCCTTGCATGTTGTCATTATTTAAGGGGAACTTCTGGGGTCAAAGTTCATATTGATTATTATTGTTAATCAATCAGGATTTTCTGAAGCTTAACTGTTAAAATTAAAGGCCTGAAGTCAGAAACATACTCTAAGACAGTGGTTTTCAAACAATAAATGTAAAAAAACTGATTAAAATTAAACAAGATTAAAATAAAGTATAAAATAAATCAAAAAAATTATTAAAATTAAATAAAGAGTAAAATTTAAAATTGAATACAAAAATAAAATATAGATTAAAATAAATGTAAAAATGATTAAAACAAATTAAAATTAACTAAATTTAATATAAGCTAAATATTCTCAAGATAATATTTTAGACATATTTATTATATGAATTTTTCACAGGATAAAGGAAGTCTTTTTACGAGAAACTACAAAGATGCCTTGGGGTCCTTAGCACAAAGATTGTCAATGATCAAATATATAAACTTATTTTTATTTCAGTTAGTTGCCAAGGCAACATTTCTCAAATACTCTGGAAAAGCTTGGCCAACCTGTTAAACAAACTTAACCAAATTCTTGCATAAGTTGCATTACTGTGAAAGTAAACTTCAGTATTCAAGGAGCCGATAGTTTCCTTCACATGTCTGTGACTTTAAAAAAAGATGTGTTATTATTTAGGTAGCTGCTATAAACATGTCAACAGCTTAATTAACTTTAACTAACCTGCTCAGGGAGATTTTCCTCAAACCTTCACTCCGCCATGACAGCAGTTGATCTGAAAGAGAAAAACTGAGCAAAGAAGAAAATGCATGCATTTGAACCACAAGAAGTTTTTGCACTTGTGTAAAGTATGTTTTAGGCTTAGAATGATACATTAACCATGGTCAAGTGCTTTATTCACAATATTTTTTCTTAAAAAAAACTTTTTTAATATACAACACAATCTGACAAGACAATTTTGTTTACAACTAGATTCAGCCCTCGATGAGCAACCAGGCAGAGAGAAATCAAACCAGACATTGAGTGACAAAGACATACAATGCCTAGCAGAATCATACAGGAGAGATGAAGAGGCCAATTAAATAGAAAAACTAAATCATAAAAACTAAAGACGAAAGGGAA
>NW_015548267.1:534978-535885 GCF_001515605.1 Sinocyclocheilus anshuiensis
AGGCATCAGAGCAGACAGCCACCCAGCTGATCCTCGCATGCATGCAGATGGACTTCTGCTTCACGCCGTCATCCTGAAAAACACGTGTCCCTGGTCCTGAAGAGAGATAGGCGTCAGAAGTCCTGAACCTTCACCGCTCACTTTTCTTTCATTTCCGAGAGTCTGCTACTGTCCGGGTCTCTTTCTCTCACACAGCAGTTCGCAAAGTCTCATTTACCTGTCCTTCATCCGTATGTCACTCCCAGAATCCCAGCTTCAGTGATACCCTTGTGGATATGAGTTATTAGTAGTGCAGATTTTCGGGTTATTTGAGCAGCAGTGATAGAACAGATACGGTTTGAAGATACGTCTGTGTGTGTGTGTGTGTGTGTGTGTGTGTGTGTGTGTGATTGTGCACACTAGATAAAGCAGAACAGTGCTGAAACCTAATGGTGTGAGTGTTTGAATCTTTAGTGTGGCGTGTGTGTGTGTTTGGCAAAGCATGAATCTGTGTATGTTTTTCTGTAAGTTTATAGTCAGACAGAGAAGAGGAGGTGGATCCCTAGGCACCATTCTGTGACGGACATGGCCAACAACCAATCAGCTCTCAACTCTCCCAGGACACACTGGCACATAGAAGAGGCACCTGAACGGACGAGACGGACATATGAATGAGAGAGAAAATCAATCAGTCAATCTTTAAAGAATGAAAAATAAATTGCAACTATAATAACCACTACAATATGAACAAGTGAAAAATACTTTCATATTTAATATTTGATTGTTTTAAAATAATAATATAATGACTACAATGTGAATGCAAAATAAATAGAATTTTAAACAAAACACTTTAAACAAATAGATTTTCAAAACAACGAAAAATAAATTGCAGCACATAACCACAACAATATGAAAAAAAAAAAATATA
>NW_015548267.1:536060-545231 GCF_001515605.1 Sinocyclocheilus anshuiensis
ACACACACACACACACACACACACACACACACACACACACATAGAGAGAGAGAAGTATTTAATGAACAAATAAATTAAAATAATAAATAAACTACCAATGAAAAATATTTTCTGATTTAACATTTTAGGGTTTCGACATAAATAATACAAAATAACATGTATAAAATAAAGACAATAAACTATAATAAACACTGTAATATGAATAAAGTAAATAGAAAAAAATAAAAAATAATTAATAATAAATTAAATTAATAATAAAAATAAATTACCAATAAAAATTATCCTCATATTTAATATTTTGTGGTTTTAACAAATAATATCAATATATAAAATATAAAATAAAAAGATAACTATAATAAACACTAGAAAACTAAACAGAATTTTAGACAAAAACTATTTTAATAAATGCATTTTCAAAACTATGAAAAATAAATTGTAAATATAATAACCATTACAACATGAATGAAAATGAAACTGAACAACTAGAGAAAAGGATTTAATGAACAAATCAATTAAACTAATAAATACAACTCCCAGTGAAAAACATTTACTTATTTAATATTTGATGGTTTTAACATAAATAATATAAATATAAAATAATATATTACAAAATAAATACAAAATAAAAACACTATTGTATCAATGAAAACAGAATTAAACACTATTGTATTAATCAGAATCAATGACAAACATCTAAACCACCAAACATAGTTAAAGCTAAACTAAACCAAAAACCATGTAACGTAATGAAGTACAAATCTGGTGAATGATTGAAAACTCTTTGCTGTGTGTGTGTACCTGCTATCTGGAGACGTATGTATATGTCCGCGAGGGCGATCGCCTCTCCGGCTGGCCATTGGTGGAGACATTCAGGAAGTCCCATATAAGGATTGTGTCGTCATGGGAACTGCTAATAATCTGGAACTCATCAAACTGCAGTCGGAACACACGCCCAGAATGCTCCTGCGAGAGGTTACCATGACAACACACATGAACAAAAGAACATGAAAACATACAGTAACGCACACACAAACACACTTCAAAGGTCTGTCAGAAACGGCGAGTATGGTGTTGAGGAGTAAACGCAGCAACGCTACTGACGTAACTGCATGTTTCTGCAGCGTATTAATTGCTCAGCTGTTGAAATAATCATTCAGTTAACCTATATTGAAATGTATAAAAAAAAAAATCATAATTCTCAAATCAGCAGTCTCCTTGTGCTGGAGAAACCACTTTGCAGCTAGTCTGTCAAACTGCAGGCTACTAGAAATACCAGTACTTAAAGCACAGGGAGATTTTTTTATTTTTATTTTTTAAACAAACTGATTGACTAAAAGAATCAGATTACTATAGCGAGGAATCCGATTATTTTATTGAATCCGTTTGTTTCATAGTTTGTTTAATAGTATAGCTAGAAATTCTAATCTTTCTGTGAATCAGTCGGTTTCAAAGTTGGTTTAATAGTATAGTTAGGAATCCAAGTTTGTTTAACAGTATAGCTAGAAATCTGATTCTTTTAGTGAATCAGTTTGGGAATCAGATTCTTTTAGTGAATTGATTTGTTTCAAAGTTTGTTTAACAGTATAGACCAATTTGGAGTAGACGTCACAGTTACGTCACATGCAGCTGCGCACGCAAAAACACTGGTAACAAGTGGAGGGAAACGGGTAAAATCCATGGAATAAGAGAAACAATGGATTGTTGTGCCTTTAGATTTCAGAATCGGAATGCAAATCATGTTTATAGAATACTGTCGTCAAAGACGCCATTTGAAGTTAAACGCAGACGTTTAAACGGACAGACTATGGATGAAACCTGCTATGATTACCCTACTTTTAAAGCATAATTTAAACAATACATAATATTCACATATGCAGTTCATAAAGGGACATATTGTATTAGACCTACAGTTACAGCATGAAATACTATTTAAACCTATTACATTTTACATAACATTGACCTATTTTATCTCACAATTCTGACTTTTTCACAATGCAAATGCAAGTCTCCTAGTTCGGACTTTATAACTCGATTTAACTCAACAAGTGTGAGTTTGTCCATTCTGAGGGAAAAAAGGCAGCAGTGTGGGATATACAGGTGCATCTCAATAAATTAGAATGTCGTAGAAAAGTTCATTTAAACTCATGATTCTGAGCCAAAGAGGGGAAAAAAAAAGAGAATGACGAGTTGATTTTTTTTATCAGAATTGTGAGATATAATCTCGGAATTGCGAGAAAAAAAATCAGAATTTGGAAATATAATTTCAAAATTACCTTTTTTTATTCTTTTATTCCATGGCTTCCATAGACCGCTACTTTAAGGGCGAATTCCAAACGAAAGTGAGCATCCCTATGCCCTACTCCCTTCGAAGGGCAGAGCCCTTGAAGTGTGTTCTTTGAAGGGTGTAGGGCATTACTGTCTCGTATAAGCGTTTGGAACTTCCTTGGCGAAGGGAATGACTGACCAAATGTTACCTTGACAACGCTGGCGCGCATGCAGCATTCAGTACTCCATCAGTTGTTGCAAATATATATTTCTTCTCATTATTATTATTTTATTCAAATATTGTCTAATTGTGTCTTATTTACTATTAAGCTTTTTCAAACTAAACTTGCTTAAACTTGCTTACACTACCATCTTAAATAATATTTCTGATGAAAAATATTTTGTATTAGGCCTACATTAAAATAAAGACAAATTTAATTAGCCTATTCTACTTACGTTTGTGTTGAAATCAACCACAACTTTGCTTTAAAATGCGTCGCAAGATCTCCTAACTGAAGATCACATGATCACAAACGAAAATCACTTCCGTAAAGTGACCATCGCATGTTCCCTTCACTAACGGACTTCTGGAAGGGCCCTTCGCGAAGGGATTCAGTTGTTCACTTTCGTTTGGAACGTCCCTACAAATGGCGTCCCCTTACAAAAAACATCATCACTGTTTGCAAACACCAAAATTGGTCTATAGCTAGGAATCATATTCTTTTAGTGAATCAGTATGGGAATCTGATTCTTTTAGTGAATCGATTTGTTTCAAAGTTGGTTTAACAGTACAGCTAGGAATCTGATTCTTTTAGTGAATCATTATAGTAATCTGATTCTTTTAGTGAAACAATTTGTTTCAGAGTTTGTTTAACATTACAGCTAGGAATCTGATTCTTTTAGTGAATCAGTATAGTAATCTGATTCTTTTAGTGAAACGATTTGTTTCAAAGTTTGTTTAACAGTATAGCTAGGAATCTGATTCTTTTAGTGAATCAGTATAGTAATCTGATTCTTTTAGTGAAACGATTTGTTTCAAAGTTTGTTTAACAGTATAGCTAGGAATCTGATTCTTTTAGTGAATCAGTATAGTAATCTGATTCTTTTAGTGAAACGATTTGTTTCAAAGTTTGTTTAACAGTATAGCTAGGAATCTGATTCTTTTAGTGAATCAGTTTGGGAATCTGATTCGTTTAGTGAATCGATTTGTTTCAAAGTTTGTTTAACAGTACAGCTAGGAATCTGATTCTTTTAGTGAATCAGTATAGTAATCTGATTCTTTTAGTGAAACGATTTGTTTCAAAGTTTGTTTAACAGTATAGCTAGGAATCTGATTCTTTTAGTGAAACGATTTGTTTCAAAGTTTGTTTAAAATTACAGCTAGGAATCTGATTATTTTAGTGAATCAGTATGGGAATCTGATTCTTTTAGTGAATTGATTTGTTTCAAAGTTTGTTTAACAGTACAGCTAGGAATCTGATTATTTTAGTGAATCAGTTTGGGAATCTGATTCTTTTAGTGAAACGATTTGTTTCAAAGTTTGTTTAACATTACAGCTAGGAATCTGATTATTTTAGTGAATCAGTATGGGAATCTGATTCTTTTAGTGAAAAGATTTGTTTCAAAGTTTGTTTAACATTACAGCTAGGAATCTGATTCTTTTAGTGAATCAGTTTGGGAATCTGATTCGTTTAGTGAATCGATTTGTTTCAAAGTTTGTTTAACAGTACAGCTAGGAATCTGATTCTTTTAGTGAATCAGTATAGTAATCTGATTCTTTTAGTGAAACGATTTGTTTCAAAGTTTGTTTAACAGTATACAATCACTACATTCCCATATGTCCCTGGGTTTTTAATACTAGCATTTCTATTAGCCTGCAGCTTCGCAAACTGTCTTTAAAGTAGCACAGCACTTATATGGACAAATTTCCATATAAGTTAACTAAATTATTATTTCAAACTGTTTAAGGTAACTAGCAGGATAAATAAACTTGCAGTGACCTCTTGTGGCTGTTCAGTTTTATAATATGTGAATGTGACAACAACAAAATTATTAATAGGAATCTAACAAACCAAAATATATATATATATATATATATATATTTCACAAAACATAGATATGACGATGGCATTATTTTATTCACACGCACCACAAGTGTACGCAGACATAACGTGCTGGCGGGGGCCCGAGGATCCAGAGCTGCCTGTAAATCCCAAACTTTAATTTTCCTGCAGAGGAAGAGAGAGAATGTGAGGGTGAGTTATGGCTGCTCGTTATTAAACAGGTTGACAGATGAACGGCCTGTCAGAAACAGATGGTGCTGGGACTGAGCGTGTGTGTGTGTGTGTGTGTTTATTCACCCATCATATGCTCCGCTCACGATCCTCTTGTTGTCAAATCTGATGCAGCGCACAAGCTCCTCATGACCCTCCAGCACACGCAGACAAGCACCACACTCAATGTCCCACAGTCTGAACACACACAAGTGTATGTTAAAGATAGACAGCTTTTAGAGAGCATTTACAGGGTTACTTCAACAAGAAATTTTAATTGTCAACATGTACTCATTCCAAACCTGCATGACTTTCTTTCTTCAGTGGAAAACAAAAAATTTGTTAGCTTTTATAGAGCATTTAAATGGTTAGTCCACCTAGAAATTTTAATTCTGTCATCATTTAGTCATTCCAAACTTGCATGACTTTCTTTTTGTGGTGGAAAACAAAAAATAAAGACTGAAGAATGATGAGTCAAGGACAAAAAAAAAGTCATATAGCCTGTCATAAATACTTTCATGATGCTTTTTTGGTCATTTTTGGAGCATAGACCTCTTCAGTTCTTATAAAAGGTACTTGTTATATATATATATATATATATATACAAAAGTTTTGGGTCACTAAGATTGTTAGCTAGTAAGAAATGAATTACAATTATATTCAGGAAAGATGCATTAAATTGATAAGTGACAGTAAACACCTTTCCAATGTTTCAAAAGTTTTCTATTTCAAATAAATGCTGTTCTTTTGAACTTTCTATTCATCAAAGAATCGTAAAAAAAAAAAAAATTGAAGCTCTTCTCAACATTGCAGCAAAGCATCATATTTGAATGATTTCTGAAGGATCATGTGACACTGGAGTAATGATGCTGAACATTCAGCTTGCATCACAAATAAATTACATTTTACAATGTTCACACAGAAAACGGTTATTTTGAATTGTAATAATATTTCACAATATTACTGTTTATACTGTGTTTTAGCATTGGTAAGCAGTAGAGATTTCTTTAGAAAATGTAAAAAAATAAAAATAAAAAATCTAAAAATTCCCCAAACATTTGAACGGAAGTGTACGCCAATGAGAAATTTACCAAATTAAATGTAAAATATATTATTATAATCCCTAAAATAAGGAAATTTCTTAATTCAATACATATTGTTCTCATTTTCACATTCACAGTTTTGTGTATTGATATAAATGTGCATTTATAAAGAAATTATTACTGTAAAATGAAAATAAAATGAATATATAAACTAAAAATAATAATTAAATAAAAATAATAATTAAATGTAAAAAACCTGATGGTGTTGTCTGAGGACCCGCTGACCACAAGTCTGTCTCTGTACTGAAGGCAGGCGATGCCGCGCTTGTGACCGTTAAGCGTCCGTACAAACTCACACGTGCTGGTGCTCCACACCTGCAAACATACACAACATCACACTACAGCTGCCAATCACCCATTACTAAAGCCCCGCCCACCCACTGACCACTCCCACCCGCTCACTTTTATGGTTCTGTCTCCAGATGCAGACACGATGTATTTGTCGTCAAAGTCCACCACGTTAACGGCGGCGCGGTGACCCACTAGCACACGGCGCAGGCTGATGTCGGTTGCAGACGCCATGTCCCACACGGCGATGGAGCGATCTTTCGAACAGGTCACCATGAGACCGTTACAGAAGCGCAGGTGTAGAACAGCCTCGTTGTGATGGATCAGAGTGTTGAGAACCTCACCAGAAACACCATCCCACACCCTGAGAGACAGAGAAAATTATTGCAGATTAGTATACATTATGAAGAGAACATGAGCTTGTGCACAACTACTATAAGGGAGGTTATTATGGTTAATTAAAACTAATACTAAAACCATAAAAAAAAAAAAAATTGTTACTCGAAATAAAATAAACGTTAAAAGAAATTAAATAAGATTAATAAAAAAAATCTAGTGTACTAAAATAACTAAAAGTAAAACTGAAATAAAAAAAAATATATATATATATAGACATTTAAATAAAAAAAATAAAACTTGACAAAAACACAAGATTACAAAAAAGTTAAATTAAATTAAAAGGAAAAGGAAAATTAAAAGGAAAAAATTAAATATAAAAACTAACTAAAAATATTAATAAAATGATGATAAATAATAAAATAAGTATTGGGTCACTTTTTATCCATTTTATCATCAGATATTAATTTAGACACAGTATCGCTAAGAAAAAGCTATTTCTAGCTAAAGGAATATTTTAGATCTGAGCATAGCAACAAAATGTGTACTGATTAAAGAAATTCCTGTCTTTTTCTAATGTTTATAATAAAATATTTAACACTAAATTTGGAAAAATTCTCACTGACACTGCTCTACAAAAGTTTGGAATCATTAAGAATTTTATTCTTTTCATGTTTTTGAAAAAAGTATCTTCTGCTCACCATTTATTTGATCAAAAATACAGTAAATACAGTAATGTGAAATATTCTTACAGTTTAAAATACCTATTTTCTATTTTAATTTATTTAAAAATGTAACTTATTCCTGTAATGTAAAGCTGAATTTTCAGCATCATTACTCCAGTCTTCAGTTTCACATGATCCTTTGGAAATCATAAATATGCTGATTTGCTGCTCAAGAAACATTTCCGATTATTATCAATGATGAGAAAAGTCGTGCTGCTTCATATCTTTGTAAAAACGGATTAAATCTTTGATTAAAAAAAAAGAATAGAAAAGAGCATTTTTTTTTTTTGATATAGAAATCTTTTGTAACATCATAAATGTGTTTTGTCACTTTTGATCAATTTAATGCATCCTTTTGACTTTTTGGTGGCACAGAATTTCCTTAAAACAAAATAATAGATTCCCACACTATTTCTACAACAATTCAAGTACTAAATATCTCATGTAATAACTGCTACACTCTTTTGGCATAGCTGTTGTTAAAACAAACAAAGTTAGAGGCAAAACTCTAGTGGCATAAATTAGTAAGTGCAGCAGGTGCAAAATACAGATGGACCATAAATTACATGTGAACGACCTCACCAGCAGCTCAAACATCCTGCTCGAGCTGAACGCGGCCAACTGATGTGTTAATGCTCTTTAAACACGATCACATTACAAAGCCGCTTCCCTCTTCAGGTGTTAAAACATCCGGCCGTTTGCGCTTCCACTCGGAGTGACGTAAACCTGATTTATGCAGCTGTACAGCTCATTCCTTCAAACTCTCACAGGTGAGAGAAACACACACATACTCACGCTGGAAAAGGTGACAGAGCTTTAAATGCTTCTAGGGAAGTGATGTCATTGTTTCCATGGAGATTCTTCAGCTGGAGGCAGTATGTGTGTGAAACATTTAAAACTAATTACCTAATATAGATTTACAGCACATCATATTTTTAATTTCCTGCTTAAGGATTCCCATACTTTTAGACAAAGGACTTTTATAGCTGTTCAGGGTTACTGGATAACAATTTTTAGAAATTTTATAGAGATGAATGTGAAAATGAGAAAAATGTGTATTGATTAAAGAAATGATCTATGCTCGGTTTACTGTTTATAATAAATTATTATTACATTTCTTAGCCTTAATTATTTTAGAACATCAAGTTAAATGAAATAAAAATGATACATGTTTAAGTTTTTAATATATATATATATTTTATTTTATTTCAGTTAACATTTATTTCCTCATTTGAAATAAAAATGCTTTTATTGTTTACGGTTTTAGAAGTGCTAAAATACTTTAAAAGTACATTTTTGAAGTAGCATATAACTAATACTTAATAAAAACTCTATTGACATTAAAAATCTTAATGAATTAAACTAAAATTATAATAGTATATCAATGTATTAATTTTTATTTCAGTTTTTGTTTTAGTTATTTTAGTACATCAGGTTCAACAAAATAAAAATAGGAAATGTTTTTTATACATTTTATTTTAGTTAACTTTTTTTTTCCAAGTAAGGAAAATTTTTTTTTTTTATGGTATTAGTTTAACTATAATAACCTTTAGAAATCATTCTAATAGTGTAATTTGCTGCTCAAGAAACATTTCTGATTATTATCAATGTTAATATTTTTGTAAAAATGCCATGCTACATATTTTTTTATGATTCTTTGATGCATTGAAAGTTCAAAAGAACAGCATGTATTCAAATCGGAGATTTTTTGTAACGATATAAATTAGGGATGCACCGATACTGAGCTCCTGTACTTGTACTCGTACTCGTTAAAATGCCCCGATACCAAACGCCGATACCACGCAGCATGTGATAAGCGCCATATTCAGACAAAGAAACACCGACAACAGAACAACAGACAGCAGAATGGAGTTATTAGAGATTAAGGATGTCTACGAAGTATATGTATGCAATGAATATAATGTTAAACTTTCAGTATTAACATCTGTATAACTGATGTGCGCGAGCTGATAAACAAAGCACGCTGAGTGAATTGAGCGCGCGGCGGCGCAGATGCGCGAGCTTGTCGAGGGAATATATCTTTCTCACAGACATCACTGGAAAGTTTGTAATTCGGTCGGATATGCCAAAAACAAGTAAGTAAAACAATGCACAAGTTACTTAACGGTAGGGAGAGAGAGACAGAGAGAGAGAGAGCGAGAGAGAGACAGAGAGAGAGAG
>NW_015548267.1:545342-546765 GCF_001515605.1 Sinocyclocheilus anshuiensis
TACAAATGCAATAAAAATATTGGTATCGGTACTCGGTATCGGCAAGTACCAAAAATAAAATTATCGGTATCGGGCGAGTACTGGAAAAAGTGGTATCGGTGCATCCCTAATATAAATGTCTTTTTTTTTAATTATTATAAAAAAAACAACCCTTCTACATGTACAGCGTTAGACTAACAGAGACTTGTCATAGCACTTATATATTGTTGCTCTTTTGTTAGTTTGATTGCTTCTATTGTCTTTATTTGTAAGTCGCTTTGTATAAAAGCGTCTGCTAAATGATTAAATGTAAATATAAATGTCTTTACTGTCACAAATGTATTTACTGTCAATTTTGATCAATTTAATGCATCCTTGATGAATAAAAGTATTAATTAAAAACCTAACTGACCCCAAACTTTTGAACAGTAGCGTAAAATCTGTCAGCAATTATGCCGCTGTAATATTTGTACGTACCTGACAGTAGAATCAGAGGAGCCCGTCACTATGACTCTGTCATCGTACTGCAGACACAGAACCGAACCAGTGTGACCCGTCAGGACCTTCAGACACTCCAGAGACTGTTTGTCCCAGATCTGACAGACACAGAGAGTGTGACAATCACCACAACACACAGAACGACAGACAGACAGAATGACAGACAGATAGGTACTTTGATGGAGTTGTCTCGCAGGCCGCTGATGATCTTGTCGTCGTCATACTGAAGGCAGTAAACACCTTTACTGTTCTCTGACCGGCACTGAATCCGCTGAAGATTGTGACGTCCACAACGCCAGTTCGCTTCAATAGTCTAAATGAACAGAACAAGGAAACAGGAGACTGAATGAATGGGCAGATGGATGGATGAGGCTGTAATTGGATGGACAGATTTATGAATGGATGGACGCTCACCTCGATGTCCTGTATAATTTTGGGATAGAGTGAATGGTAGTATGAATTGGGCGGAACCTCGTTTGTTCGGTTCTTAAATAAATATTTCTCCCTGGGGATGAAAAACAAGAAAAACACCAATTAGAATCGAGCAACGGATAAACAACCCAAATGATTATGAACTATATACGATTCATCAAGAGCGTTTGCATGGCATGATATTATTTTAGTTACTGTTTAACAGTTTTGCAGTTATATATATATATATATATATATATATATATATATATATATGTATATTAGGGGTGTAACGGTACGTGTTTTCGTACCAAAGGGTTCACGGAGTAAATTCCAACTGGAAGTGATCATCCCTATGCCCTACTCCCTTCGAGTGGGAGTATTAAATATATGAGTGTCACAGTAAAGGGTCTGAATACTTAGGACCATGTGATATTTCAGTTTTTCTTTTTTAATAAATCTGCAAAAATGTCAACAATTCTGTGTTTTTCTGTCAATATGGGGTGCTGTGTGTACATTAATGAGGAAAAAAAAT
>NW_015548267.1:546927-547257 GCF_001515605.1 Sinocyclocheilus anshuiensis
TATATTTACTTTTCACAAAGTAAACAAAGGTGTATGTTTGTAGAGTAATTTACAACAGTTTAGAACGCGGCTCAACCAATCAGAATCAAGGACCGGAACTATCCATTTTATAAATATATATATATTAGTGGTCAAAAAAAACAAACAAAAAAACGAATTAATCGCACATTCTGAAATTAATCGCAATTAATCCCACCTAATATTAAAGCTTTTAAATATATTTGTATATTGCAATAATTTAACATTCAATCTTCAAATGAATGTAGAAACAACATTAAGACAGTATATTTTTAATAGCATCTTTTTTATGACTGAAGGCGAGTATCAATA
>NW_015548267.1:547327-555830 GCF_001515605.1 Sinocyclocheilus anshuiensis
AGAAGAGATCAACAGCTGGGTTAAAGTAAGCCCGCGCTGGGTTGTTTCGTCAGAGGAGGGGGAGGGGTGTATAGATTTATACAGGGGTGTATACATTTCAATAATTTTACATTCAATCTTCAAATTAATGTACAAACAACATAAAGACAGTATATTTTTAAATATTTGTTTAATGGCATCTTTTTTTATGACTGAAGGCCAGTATCAATGATACCAATAGTGATTCTCTATAAAATTGCCCCCCCCCCAATATTTAACCATTGACTTTAGCCATTCAACATTACAGTGTAATTGAGAGCTATCAATTTTAACATTTATTAGACTTAAAAAATAACAACTTCTAATTTAAGTGAACTTAAAGACACAATATGTAATTTTCACCACTAGAGGGCGCGTATTCAAAATAAACAAATAGACAAAGGCGTAGTTTGATGACGCCGTGACTGAGTGTGGAATCATGGGAGTTGTCGTCTTCATCCACACAGCCGATGCAATCCGACGGGACTCAGGCAGAAATCATGTTCATGGATGAGCTAATGATTTATTAACGTAGTAGAATGAAGCAGGGTGAGGCTGAAAGCCGTCGAAGCGAAACGAGGCCGCTGAACGAGCGCGACACACGGCTCGAAAGCAGCGGCGCTTTTATTATGCCACAGTCGACCGCTTCCGCTCCTTCCAGTCGTACGTATGTGGTGGGAAAAAAGCAGCGCTGTTTTATCATACTAGATACATTTGAAAGTTCTGTTATAATGCTACTCTGTGCGGTCGTCACCGGTCTATTAAAACGCACAACATATTAAAGCGTCTTTGCTGTTTCCATGTTTTCTACGGAAATCGAGGGGTTATGACGTCATTGGCAGGCGACACAATGACACTATAGACATGCTCCGTGTCACTAGTTAAAATTGCTTATTTCTCTGGATTTAAACATTCTTCGAAACATTTGGGATAATGTAAGTACACAAGTCAGCAAAATATATAACACTGTTCTAGTGGTTTTTGGATATTTTAATAAAAAGATCTTACATATTGTGCCTTTAAAACAATGTTCACATAAACCCATTATAATAAGTGTCATATTTAGCTACCTGTGCCCTTTAGCAAGTAGGAAATCTAAGTTGAATCGGGTGTGTTAGATGAGGGAGACAGTGCTGGGCTGCTCCAGGACAGTTTTGAAAACCATTTCAGAGTCAATCAAAGTGCCCCTATTATGGATTTTTGAAAATTACATTTCATGCGGTGTGTAATGTAGCTGTATGTGAATGTAAACAGTCTGCAAAGTTGTAAAGCTGAAAGTGCATCATACATAAAGTTATTGTCTCTCAAAAGAAAGTCAACTCTGAACCGCTGTTGTGTGTACATTCACTGCAGCTATAAGTCTCTGGCTATCTCACGTTATAATTCAGCTATAAATGTGTTGATTACTGACTGTCATTCTTATGACTTTGAGTCATGATAAAGGATGGAGCAATACGTTGGTTTACAAACTACAGGGATTTATTAGTACTCCATGTCTGTGTTCTGCTAATGCATATAGCATTATTGTTTGGGTTTTTACTACCAAGCTGACGTTTCTTCATCTGACTCTGGCTCGAATTGGTAAGGTAAAATCAATGCCATCTTCTGTGTCTATACATAGTGTGCTTTCTCCAATTATTGATAAGCTGTAATCCTGTAATGTTGATGGGCATTCTGTTTCCAACACGCGTTGTACGCAGCAGACCAATCACAGCAGACTGGGTCATCGGACCAATCAGAGCAGAGTAACCCCACACAAAATTCCTATTATAAGAAAATGAAAGTGTTTTTTTAACTTGCATGCATGTAAACCTGTTGTCTAAATAGCCTAGCTCCGCCCCTGCGTTAATTAATACTAATAATTAATAAATAATTAATAAATATCTTTAACGCGTTAAACTGAAGAAATGAATCGCATGTGTTAAGTTCATTTTGACAGCACTAATATATATCGTTTTTCTTAAGTTTTAGTTTTAGTTCATTTAGTACTTCAATCTTAAACTAAATGCCTTGGCAACTAGCTGAAATAAAATAAGCGGAAATAAATTTAAATTTTAGTTTATTTCAAATAATGTTTATTGCATTTGCAGTAATGAATTATTTTTATTTTTTTTAGGTTTTTGTTTAAGTTAATGATAATAATGCTGTGTGGTAACCATGGTATAGGTAGATAATAAATAGATAAATAAATTAATTAATAATTCAACTATTGAAAAAGAACGCACAGCCACCACCTTCATTACATACATGATTAATTGATATTCACAACACATATTTTACACACAAACACACACTTAAAATACTGTCAGTTTATGTCAATAATTCCACAGGATTGACTGGGCTTGTGATTAATCACAATCATCACATGCATTTGTTGGTTTGTCAGCACTAATTATGATTCACACCAATGCACATGGTTCTATTATTTCAGGCATGTGATCAAATTTGCAGTCAACAAAAATGAGTTTTAAAAGGTAAAATAAGAAACACTGTTCTGACTGATAGATGACTGATTACACGTCATATATAAGGAATAACTGACAACAAATGGTTGAATTATTGATGCACACCTGAGGTGCAAAGGTGGCTGTGCATTCTTTATTTTATTTTATTATTATCCTACCTATACAATGGTTACCAAGCAGTTATTGTTCACTAAAATGAAAACCATAAAAAAGTCATTAACTGAAATGTAATAAACATTATTTGAAATAAAACAAAATATTACAAAAAAAAACAATAATCTAATTTTATTTCAGCTAGTTTCCAAGTCAACATTTCTCATTTTTGGTTAGCTTAAACTGAAGTACTAAATAATTAAAGCTTAATAAATACATAATAAAAAAAAACTATATAGACATAAAAAATAGAAAAAAAAAATAGTTTAAATAAAACTGAAATACAAATTGATTAAAAAAACTATATAGACATATTGTATGCATTTTCTGTGTATTTTGATATATACACACATGTAAATTTGAAATATATATCTCTGTTTAATATAATGTTCTTGTGGAATACATCACTAATAATTTTGTACTTGTCGTGTACAACAACAATCAAGAGTTTAAAAAAGACTGCACAGCTTTACACATGTTTGATCAGTGTAACAAAGCAAATGAGCGTCTGTGTGTGTTTTTTTACCACTGATGACGCTCTGACAGGCCTTTCCACAGCGGGTCCGTGCGCACCATCCTCTCGATGAGCTTCTTCCAGAGCATTCCGTCTGAAATGACCCGCTGCCATTCTCGACAGACCAGCTCAGCAGAGCACAGAGAATGAGCGTCGAGAAACGAGAGGATGTTCTCCGCTATGTGATCCAGACCCTGAGCTACAAATAGAGAGATTCAGTGAGATTTAATGTAGTTTTGTGCAATCACTGACATTCACAGAGCACCTGATGCATCTTGCAAACAAAAATAGCAAGAACTTCCTCAAAACCGATTATTTGTGGCACTTAGAAAAAAATGGAACAAGATTTTATATTTCATGACATGATTCAGTAGCAGTCACAAGTTTACATGCACCTTTCAGAATCTGCAAAAATGTATTATTTATTACTTTTATTAATGTAAAAAAATATATATATTATTAAAATAAATTATTTATGTTTTAATAAAAAGGTGTAATGATGAAAATTGCATTTAGTTTTTATGTAGTTCTGCCCTAAATAAGATATTTCACAGTTGTCCCTTGTTTGTCCTAAGCAGTTAAATTGTCTATATATATAAACAAACAAAATGTGAAATAATTATACAGGTCAGTACTAATAAAAAACAAATTGCAATTTTTATGATCTTATATTTTTTTATTGATGTGATTACAAGTATATCTAAATAATTATATCTATACTTCATTCCTGTTAATGGTGTACATTTTTTGTGCTGAATACCAATAAAGACATCTGAGGACATGTATGCATGTGTATATACAGTATATATATATTTAAAAAAAACATTTTTTTTTTTTACAAGGTTACAAGTATATCTATGCTTTGCTTCGGTTTATTATAATTTTATTTTTGCTAAAAAAAAGATAAAAACGAATATATTATTTAATTAATTAGGACAGTACTAATAAAGAAACTGTTTAATGTAGGGCAGTGCTAATAAAGAAGAAAATATTTTTATGATATTTTATTTATTTATTTTTAATTATTAACATTTTTGTTTGTTTTTTATTTATGTGGTTACAAGTAAATCTATGCTAAAAACCAATGAAAAAACTTGATGAATAAATAATAATAATAAGAAGAAAAAACCAAAGGCAGACATTTAGGCCAAAGTGAGCAAAGATTAAAAATCACTCATTATTTTATCTTTGTTTTTAAAAAATAAGAACAAAGATACATTACAAACGCACATAATATACAAATACAACTAACAGTGCTTTATTTTTTCCAGGGACAGTAGGTGTATTTAGCAGTAGCATTCAAGAAATTTAATAAAAAAACACTATATACACTTCAATTTTACATTGATTCTTATTAAAGCAACTGTATTAGAGTTTTTCAGTAAAGAGCAGGGAGTAATTTTTCTCTGTTTTGTTGTTTTATTAACATTACAGGGATCGTTCACCCACAAATTAAAATTATGTTAACATTTGCTCACTCTTAAGCTGTTTTAAACCTGAATGAGTTTCTTTCTTCTGTTGAACATAAAAGTTATTTTGAAGAATGCGTGTAACCAAACAGTTGCTGGTCCCCACTGACTTCCATGGAATTTTTTCCTACTACTTTTTCCTTCCTAAGTCAATGGGGACCAGCAACTGTTTGGTTACACACATTCTTCACAAAAGAAATTAATACAGGTTTGGGACAACATGAGAGTGAGTAAATAACGACAGAATTTTCATTTTTAGGTGAACTATCCCTTTATTTACAAGCAGCAGTAAGTTTAGTACAAATAGTCTGCTGTCGCTTTAAGAACTGCACGCATCTAACATACAGGCACGCGTCCGTTTTCTCTCAACTGTTTAGTTTCACTGTAGACATAAACAACTGTGTTTATATGTAAACCTTGTGTGTTTTGACAGTATTAGTGCAATCAGATACGAAAGATAACTTAAGTCTAGTAATCAGGCGCTGTTTGACAGGCTTTTTAGTGTGCGCGCGCTTCAGGTGTACACGCTCAGAAAAAGCGCATGTCAGAACAGCACACATATGAAATGTGTAACCAGCAATGCTTTAAAGTAGGGCTGTGCGATATGGACAAAAAAAAACTTATCGCGATTTCTTTGATAAATTTTGCGATTTCGATTTTAATCACGATTTTGACACACACAGACATGCTTTACAGTCATTAATGCATTAAGTGTGAATTTGAAACATATTTCCAAAAGAAAACCAATTAGAGCTTTATCAAAAAGCTGTAACATGTCTCTAGAACAGACATAAGGCAAAATAATCACTAAGTAAAGGTGTAACAAAATGTCTCTAGAATAAACATATGGCAGAAAAAAAAAAGCCCTTGTCCAGGGATTTTTTTTTGCCATGCATTGGTAATAGAGCTCTTTGTGGCGTTGCCTCAGATGTTGAACTAGATTTGTTGCGCCAAGTTCACACGTACTCCGTCTGCAGTGCGTATAGAGTATGTGCATGCGGTGCAGAAGCAGCACAGACTCATTTTGCTTTTGCACAGGACGCGTTTGCAGTCCGCTCCTGATCCGCGGCTGTTTATATCACAAACACAACATTTATCCATTATTTTGATTTCAAATCCAAACGTTGTTTCTGAAAATGCTTTTTCAGCATTGTGATTCTCTTTTATCACAGTACAGTAATACAATCTTTCATAGACATATTCACGTTTAATTCACCCAAAAATAAAACAAAATTACCCCATGATTTACTCACCCTCAAGCCATCCTAGGTGTATATGACATTCTTCTTTCAGAAGAATACAATCGGCGTTATATTAACTTCACTGTCCAGGCTAATCCATGCTTTATAATGGGAGTGGATGGTAGCCCAAAATGTATAATTTCAGTATAAATTTCTAAACCTATCAACTTAATAAACCTTAATCTCTAGCTTCCGCTAACTGTCGTGCTCGTTCACGAGAGAGTGGCGTCCAGTGGATGACGTAGGCGTAGCGTAAACTCCGGTGTGCAGGGCCGGATTTACGCATAGGCATTCTAGGCACGTGCCTATGCTGGCTCGTCCAGAGGGGGCCCAAACACAACTAAGAGATATATAATATTTTTGTTATACTATGGGATATCTACAACAGCAAAAGAACTAAAACCCCAGAAGACATTGAGCAAATAAATATAACAAACAAAAGGGTAAAAATGACAAACTATTTCCATGTCTTCCACTTTTATGTATGGAAATACAGACGCACGCACAGTACAGACACACACTCGCGCGCACACGTGGAGACGCAGACAGAAACTTGCTGTCAGCGCTGCACCGTGAATTTATCAATAAAATAGTTGCGCAGCTGAAAAGCTACATGACATTTCTCGGTAGCAAAGTTCTTGAAGCAGTTCAAATTGAAGATTCGCTATTAGTAGACGCTGCTGCTTAACACTGCTGAGAGACGCACAGACGCAGGTATTCACACGCACTTCTCTCTCTCTCTCCCTCTCTAATAACTGCGTTAGCCTGCATATCAATGGCTCAAGCCTCTGTTATTAGCTCTAAAATGACGTTTTGGAATTTGCAACGGAAGGTTTGGGATGAGGTGCGTAAAAAATTAGCTAGTTCAACACACACGAGATTTCAGGACAGAAACATAATGTCTTGGAAAAAATCATTTGAACAATTGATATGCGATTTTGACTCCACAGGCCGTTAAAATTATTAGAGAAATAATGCACTCCCGAAGTGGTTATTATGTGGCCACGTCGCCGCGCCTATTAATGGAATGGTCTTTCTCAGTTCTCAAACAAATAAGGAACCTACATTCGATTTTTATTGACTGAACGCAAGCGCTTATTGTGATAGAAAACACTGTAACGGTTTCCACTGATTAAGAAATATTTTTGTTTGCTTGGGTGGTAATATCATGCCTATTATATTAATAGGGAAGGGGGCCCAAAAATTAGTTTTGCCTATGTCACGAAAAGAGGTAAATCCGGCCCTGCCGGTGAGAATATGCTAGTCTCGCAAGAAACAAGTTTTGTTTATAGCAAAGGAAAACCATTGTCCTCTTGGCTTATATCGAAATCCTCCAACCTTTTTCTTTACAAATCCTCGTTTTGTACTACTAATTCGTGACCGGTGTTTTGTTTTGCTCTCTCCTCTGCGTTTCCACATTCGTCACTTCCAATTTCGTCACCGCGTTTGCCTTACATTCTACGTCATCCGCTGGATGCCGCTCTCTCGTGAACGCGCGTACGACAGTTGGCGGACGCTGGAGATTAAGATTTGTAAATATGGATATTTTTCTTACACAAACGCATCGATTCACTACCATCCACTCCCATTATAAAGCATGGATTATCCTGGACATTATTTATTATTACAACTCCGATTGTATTCGTCTGAAAGAAGAATGTCATATACACCTAGGATGGCTTGAGGGTGAGTAAATCATGGGGATGTTAAATATCTTGAAACAAATCATCTGAACAATGTCTTGATGTGTGGTTGTGACTCCTGGCCGTTAAAATTATTAGAGAAATAACTCCCGAAGTGGTACGCTGTGCCTATTAATGGAATGGTCTTTCTGAGTTCTCAAATAAATTAGAGCTACATTCGATTTTTATTGACTGAACGCAAATGCTTATTGCGATAGAAATCACTGTAACGGTTCCACTGATTAAGAAATATTTTTGTTAGCTTGGGTGGTAATATTAGGCCTATTATATTAATAGGGAAGGGGGCCCAAAAATTAGTTTTGCCTATGTCACGAAAAGAGGTAAATCCGGCCCTGCCGGTGAGAATATGCTAGTCTCGCAAGAAACAAGTTTTGTTTATAGCAAAGGAAAACCATTGTCCTCTTGGCTTATATTGAAATCCTCCAACCTTTTTCTTTACAAATCCTCGTTTTGTACTACTAATTCGTGACCGGTGTTTTGTTTTGCTCTCTCCTCTGCGTTTCCGCGTTCGTCACTGCACTTGCCTACGTGCTACATCATCCGCTGGATGCCACTCTCTCGTGAATGCGCGCACGACAGTTAGCGGAAGTTAGAGATTAAGGTTTATAAAGTTGTAAATATGGATATTTTTCTTACACAAATACATTGCGTCGCTTCAGAAGGCCTTTATTTACCCCCTGGAGCCGTGTGGACTTCTTTTATAATGGATGGGTGCAATTTTTTGGACTACAAATTTTGGGCTACCATCCACTCCCATTATAAAGAATGGTTTAGCCTGGACATTAGGGCTGAACGATTAATTGCATTTGCGATAATATCGCGATATGAGAAAACGCGATTTTTCAATCGCAGAGGCTGCGATTACACGTGACACGTGAGAGTAAAGAGGTGTGTTCGACTTGAAGATCGATCGGTGTATGACATCAAAGTACAGCGAGAG
>NW_015548267.1:556056-559933 GCF_001515605.1 Sinocyclocheilus anshuiensis
GGATTCCGCGTCGTCCACGGTGAAAGATGATGTATTCACTCAGCGACCAGCACAGATCAGCTCTAGGCATGACGAAGCGGATATGGTCCTCTTTTGGAAGACCAAACAAAGTAGTTTCGCTTTCACAACGAAGCACACAGCGTCTTCACGACATGGCTGCAGCGTCAACAATACTACAGTGAGACTAAAAGTTACGCCTTCTTTCTTTGCGTGAACATTTGGGCGGCGTTATGCAAATCTTCCCATATAGTGAGGTAGATATGTGGGGTCGTGTTAGAACGAGCCGTTTTAGGTAGGTGTGGCTGACTCTGAACTTTTATAAACTTTTATAAAGAATATCTCTATCTCTATAAAACCAATTACACATATTTTTACGTCATTTTTGATTTAACTATTACTTTTATTGCACGTTGGTTCATCATTCACTATCAGCAATTTTAATATTTACCCTCCCCTAAACATCACATAAAAACAAGCATACAAACTGCTGTACATGTTGTCAGATGCGTGTGTAAGTGATGTAAGTGGGCGGCTCTGGCCACGTGCCGACACTCACATTTCTGACTCTGCTAAAGCATGTGTTGGAGTAGGAGGATTTTTTTGTAGCCAAGGCTTGAGGTACATGTGCTTATGTGTGAGTTAGTTACCTGGCAACGCGGTGATGAAGTCTCTCTGTAACATGGGTTTAAGGTATGAGTTTATATGGCCGTGCTGGTAGTGACACATGCGAGAAATCAGATGCTCCACAAACTCCACCTGATCCGATTCTGACCACTGATCAAACAGCTGGATGCACAGATCTTTCTCTTTCTCGAAATTCCCCTGTGACGTCCTCTTCCTCAAACCTGCCACTGAACCGTTCCCGAACTGGACACACAGACAATAAGACAGCGGCTGAGTGAAAATGAGAACACAGACATGCCAAAACTGACTTCACACCTGGGTTATTATAGTTAACTCAAAGTAAAACCATAAAAAAAATAAAATAAAAAAATAACTTGAAATAACTGAATAAAGTAAAAATAAATAAATAAAAAATATATAAAAACAACTTGTAAAAAATTATTTTTTATTTCAGCTAGTTGCCAAGGTCAAGGTCAAGTTTATTTATATAGCCCTTTAAAACAACATAAATGATGACCAAAGTGCTGCACAACATACGAGACAAAAACATCCTCATACAATACAATTTAAATACTAATAAAATAAATCAAAAGAAAACAATATAATAAAATATTATCAAATTAAGCACATGCCTGAGAAAAAAAAAATGTTTTAAGAGAAGATTTAAATGTGGATAGAGTAGGGGATAGTCTAATAGACAATGGTAGGGAATTCCAGAGCTTTGGACCAAGAACTGAGAAAGCCCTGTCACCTTTGGATTTAAGTCGAGATTTTGGAACATTTAATAACATCTGGGTGGAAGATCTAAGTGTTCTCTCAGGAGAGTAGGAATGGAGAAGATCTGAAATATAAGTAGGGGCAAGACCATGAAGTGATTTAAATACAAATACTAAAACCTTAAAATCAACTCTGAATTGAACAGGTAACCAATGAAGTGACGCTAACACAGGTGTGATATGTTCTCTCTTTTTTGTCCCTGTTAAAAAACAAACTGCGGCGTTCTGTACTAGTTGTGAGAGCGAGGACTGATTTATTCCAGCATATAGAGCGTTACAATAGTCCAACCTGGTTGAGATGAATGCATGAATAACGGTCTCCAAATCACTAAAGCTCAGAATATTTTTTAAGCTTGCGAAGTCCCCTAAGCTGCAGAAAAACTACGAAAACTGGCTCTAACTACAGAATTGATTTGTTGGTCAAATTTTAACTCAGGGTCAAAGGTAACTCCCAGATTTTTTACTTTATCGCGAATGTTTTCTTGAAGGGGGCCCAGGGCAGAACTTAGATTATTTAAAAGGTGTGAAGGGCCAAACAACATAACTTCAGTCTTTTTCTGATTTAGTTGAAGGAAATTATTGTCCATCCAAACCTTAATGTCCTCTAAACAAGCTAGCAGAGAGGACTGGGCAACGTTTCAAATTTTCATTTAAGTTCAACTTGATGTACTAAAATAACTAAAACTAAAACTGAAATAAATAAAATAATAAAAACTACACACATTTAAAATAATAATAATAATACAAATTCCAAAAACAATAAAATCACTCAAAGTTTAACTTAAAAAAAATATAAACAAAATATCTCTATTCTAATCTAACTCAAAATCTAATTCAAAATATTAACAAAAACTATAATGGTATCTCAATGATACTAAAATAACACTGCTTCACAGTTCAAACCAAAGATTGATTGTATATAAAAAAAAATAATTAAAAAAATGAAAGTATTCATATTACTATTTATTCCTGGTGGAGGAGCAGGTTTTGTGATATATCTTATTTAATAATAGGAAAATTTATACACTATGGTTTAAATGGTTTTACTGTCTTGCACTATTCAAATGATCAATGGTATTCTAACATAGGGGTGGGCGATACAGCAAATATATCACGATTTTTTTCAGGAAAATCACAATTCACCATTTTATCACGATTCTTTGTCATTATGTACAGCCAAACTAATTTCCCTATTTTAAAAACAAAACCTTACAACGTAATAAAATATAAAATAAAAAACAATGGCAGACATTTTGGCCAAAGTGAACAAAGATTAAAAATCACTGTCATTATTTTATCTTTGCTATTAAAAAATAAGAACAAATACATAAACACTTAAATTATACATTGATTCTTATTAAAGCAACTGTTTTAAAGTTCTTCAGTCAAGAGCAGCGAGTAATTTTTTTCTTTGCGTTTTGTTGTTTTATTAACATTCAATTAATTATTTTGTGTTCAGCACAAGAAAGAAATTAATACAGGTTTGGGACAACATGAGAGTTAGTAAATAACGACAGAATTTTCCTTTTTGGGTAAACTATCCCTTTATTGACAAGCAGCAGCATGTTTAGTACTATTAGTCTGCTGTCGCTTTAAGATCTGCACGCATCTAACATACAGGCACACATCCATTTCTCTCACACTTTTTACTTTTACTTTAGACATAACCAACTGTGTTTATATGTAAACCTTGTGTGTTTTGACAGATCGCGGAGACATTTTAATTGTCCACGATAAAAAGAAATCGTCATATCACACACCCCTATTTTAACAATGTGTAAATTAGCAGATACATGTTATAAAAACGCAACCTCTTATTTACTTAAGTTAAAACATTTGACCCAGCAACTTGGCAAAAGAATAATTATATATATATATCAGGGTTTCTGCAGGATTTTTAAGCTCAAATTTAAGACCTTTTTAAGACCTGCACAAATAAAATTAATATCATATGAGCGGGGTAGGGCAATGTCTATAGTACCATGTTAAACTGTAATATTACTGTAAAAAGCATAATTTGCAGTTCAGATACAAGTTTTCACAAAAACAAAAAGTTTTATAAAATGATAAACTTTATTTTTCATTCAGCCTTCAAACCACTTTTAAGAAAATGGATGAGTCAAAAGTATTAATTAATATATTAATTTAAACAATTATTAACAATAAATAATTATATCAATTAAATAACATAAATTAGGGGTGTGCGATATTGACCAAAATTATCTCGATAATTTACAGGGATTTTATCGATAACGATAATTAGACAATATTTTGCTGAATGTGTTATTGTGCTGATATCTTATCTATAATTGTGCTGACAGCTGACTCCTGAATTTTTTGATATTCTTCACATTCTGTGTGGTCAGTTCACAGCAGTGATAGAAATTAATCATTTCCAACCAGTTTTATGGGCATTTTTACCTTTAAGCCATTTTTTCTAAAAGTGTGCACCATCTTTTGAGTCAAATTCTTGCATT
>NW_015548267.1:562681-563109 GCF_001515605.1 Sinocyclocheilus anshuiensis
ATTATATCAATTAAATAACATAAATTAGGGGTGTGCAATATTGACAAAAAAATGATATCTCGATAATTTTCTGGGATTTTATTGATAACGATAATTAGACAATATTTTGCTATAGAGTGTGTTATTTTGCTGATATCTTATCTCTAATTGTGCTAACAGCTGACTCCTGAATTTTTTTTATATTCTTCATATTCTGTGTGGTCAGTTCACAGCAGTGATAGAAATTAATAATTTCCAACAAGTTTTATAGGCATTTTTACCTTTAAGCCATTTTTCTTTTGAGTCAAATTCTTGCATTTGGGCTGTTACTAAGCAAATTAAATCAGTATAAACAAAATTGATCTTTGCAATGCACAGGAAACACAGAAGCTGCATTAGAAGTGGCATTTAGATGCATTTACACACTGTTTAATGCAGCTCTGAGGGAC
>NW_015548267.1:563177-563998 GCF_001515605.1 Sinocyclocheilus anshuiensis
TGTGATATTAACTATATGAAATTATATAAATATATACATTTTCTGCCCCATATCTTGAATTATGTGATCATTCTAAATTCATTTGAATAGACTGATTCATGCAGTGAAAGAACGCGCACTAGTCTAAACTACTAAGACTTCTTCACGTAATGTATGCGTGCACTCTGTGGGTGTGTTTTGTTTGCTTTTCGCGATATACTCGATAATATCAAATCGCGCATCGTTAAAACAACAATTACGATATTATCGCAGACCATACATATTGCACACCCCTATTCTGTTTAGATTTTTATAATGCATTGTCTTCTTATCGATCCACCAGTTCACATTTAAAGCTCTGCGTGTTTGCAGGGTAAAAACGTGGGTCGATTTTTTCGTTTGGTAGAAATATAACCGTTTCCCCGGTAACTGCTGTACACAAAGCAGCGCAGCACCGGACTTTGAACGTGCAGCGCTCATGTTTATTTAATGAAATCATAGCCTTTTGAAGTTTAATAGTCACATTCAGACATATCGCAATTCTGGTCTTTCCGTCCCCAAATTAAGACTTTCTTGTACAATTTAAGACTTTAAATTTGATAACTAAATTTAAGACTTTTTTAAGACCCGCGGAAACCCTGTGTATATATATATACAGTGGGTACAGAAAGTATTCAGACCCCCTTCAATTTTTCACTCTTTGTTATATTGCAGCCATTTGCTAAAATCATTTAAGTTAATTTTTTTTCCTCATTAATGTACACAAAGCACCCCATATTGACAGAAAAACACAGAATTGTTGACATTTTTGCAGATTTATTAAAAAAGAAAAACTGAAATAT
>NW_015548267.1:564111-564798 GCF_001515605.1 Sinocyclocheilus anshuiensis
ATATAATTTATTGGAAATAAACATTAACTGAAATAAAAAAATAAAACGTTCAACTAGTTGCCAAGGAATAATTTCTCATTTTCATTTAGTTTAATTTGAAATAGTTAATAAAAAACAAAATTGTTAAAACTTAAAACTAAAACTAAAAAGAAAACAGAAAATATAAAAGATAACACCTAATTCAAAATATTAACAAAAACTATTGATAGAAGCAATGATAGTAAAATAACACTGCTACTTGGTCAACTAGTAAAACTAACAGTGTAAGCAGTAATTTATCTAAAAGTAAATAATAAATAATTTTAATTAAATGCATTGCATACCTGTTGGTGCCACAAACAAACATGTTGTTGTCTCTCTGCTCCCACTCGCTGTAGTGGAGCGGTGATGTAACATTATTCTTGGAAACAGTTTCAGCATTTCAGAAATAAAAGTCTATTTTTAAAATGCACACACATTACAGTGATGCACAACAGTTACCGTACTTTGCTTTTGAACTGATCTCTTTTTATAAACTCGGAGGACAATTAAATTACCACATGACCTTGGTGTTTGTCAACAGCAGGTAATTCAGCTGGGAATTTTTATGTGGTGGGAGAAAAACTATTTCTGGATATTCGGGATTCGGACGGAAATAAAATCACTGACTAGCCCCTCTAAATGTAAATATGTCTCTTTTTAACACAC
>NW_015548267.1:564808-567145 GCF_001515605.1 Sinocyclocheilus anshuiensis
CACACACACACACACACACACACACACACACACACACACACACACACACACACACACACACACACACCTTAAACACTGTTGTCTTCTTTGGTGAGACGTCATCTGTGTTATTTTGTGACTCCATCACCGTCATGCTCTACAGAGAGACACAAGAGAGAGTGACAGGTGGTAAACATGTGTCTGGCTGAAAAACAGGTAAAGAATCGGTCCGAATAGTGCATTCTGGGTAAAACATTCCAAACACAAGCAGTTTAACATGCACACAGAGACGGCAAACATAAACAAACAGATTCAGCTCTCAATAGCCTCTAATCTGATGTCTGTGAGAACAAACTTTGAATCTTCTGTCAGTTCCACTGAAACTATCACAAAAATAACATAAATGTGGGAGGGGAGGAGTTTAAGGACGAGTGGGCAGAGCTTCATTTATGGCTGAACTGTTGCTTTAATTGGACTGGTCAGCTTGGTGTGTTTAAGCAGTCTTAATCACACAAAGTCTTAATCACACACTTAAACACATGTACTGTGGCTTGAGTGACTTCATTCACACATAGAAATGTCTGACCATTTCTGTAGTAGAACAAAATATCAAAGTGAGTGACTGTATCTGTGAGTTTCAAATGCAGCAGGATCTTTTCTCTTCACTAATGTTCATTCTATTTTTGAAGTTTAAATGTCTTTAAATCAGCCGGTATTTTGGTGGATTTAATGAATGTATGAAGTCAGTTCTGTCAGCTCAAGTGTAGAAAACCACATCAACTAGCAACATCATCCACTAACTAAGCACAAACAAACAATACTGACTGTCTGTTTCAACACTATGAGCTGCCAGCTGAATGCGATTTTGGCAATAGAGTGTTCCAAAGATAATGGCGTGATACGTGAATGTTTAGTTATACTATATTTTAGTTAGGGCTGCCCCCTAATAGTCGACGAGAAGAGGCTTGGTCGACCAAAATGTTATTAGTCGCAGAAAAAACAACAACACAGGAAGTGGTGAGGTCACGCAGTCCGTGACGGACAGATCATTAACGGCTGGATTTTGTGGTAATACAGTACATCCAAACGCTCGCCTATCATTCATCGACCTCAAATATGGCTTATCGTCTGAAATATGTAAGTAGTAGCAACTTTACATGGCCGCTCAATCTAATGTTAAAGGGTTAGTTCACCCCAAAATGAAAATTCTGTCATTAATTACTCACCCTCATGTCGTTCCGAACCCATAAGACCTTCGTTCATCTTCGGAACACAAATTAAGATATTTTTGATGAAATGTGAGAGCTCTCAGACCCTGCATAGACAGCAACGCAACTGTGATGTTCCCAGGTCCAGAAACGTAGTAAGGACATCGGTAAAACAGTCCATGTGACATCAGTGGCTCAACTTCAGTTTTGCAAAGCTACAAGAATACTTTTTGAGCGCAAAGAAAACAAAAATAACAATTTATTTAACAATTCTTCTCCCCCGAGTTATGTCTTCAGCCATTTTGGAGAGTACCCAAGAGCGTAATCGACGTAATCAGCGTTGTTTACGTTCGGGGGAGAAAGCGTGCGCATGAACGTAATCTATGTAATTAGCGTTGTTTACGCTTAGGGGAAAGCGTGCGTATGCATATATATATATATACACATAACGAATAAATAGGCTTATACGAGAAACATATTTTTACTTAAATAATAAATTAAGAAAATGAAAGAAAAACAACAAGTAGCCTAGTACACAGAGTTTCGGTTCATTTTTGTGCTGCACAAAAGGAAACAGACGCCAGAAAGCGGCATCCTATTTTTCTTTAGGCTTATTTTACAAATGCACAAAGATTTGTTTTTATTGTGAATATACACAAATAAAGGCAAACCTTTTATAATTCCGATTATCTTTAGGACTAAAAGGAGTAGTTTCTTCCACTGTTAGAAGGAAAAAACTCAAGTGATTGCGACGGTGCCGCATGTGCGCACACAGTTAAGCATTGCTACCTTGACAATGCAGCCTGTTCATTATCATAATAAAATACAGTCAGTCAAACATATGGAAAAAAAAATTAAAAATTTAGTCAAAAAAAAAAATTTAGTAAAATCTGTGCCGTTAAAGGGGCCATATGATGCGATTTCAATTTTTCCTTTCTCTTTGGAGTGTTACAAGCTCTTGGTGCATAAAGAAGATCTGTAAAGTTGCAAAGACTAAAGTCTCAAATCCAAAGAGATATTCTTTATAAAAGTTAAGAGTCAGCCACACCTTCCTAAAATGGCTCGTTCTAACACACCCCCACGTCTACCTCACTATGTGGGAAGATTTGCATAATGCCGCCCAAATGTTCACGCAAAGAAAGAAGGCGTA
>NW_015548267.1:568468-568619 GCF_001515605.1 Sinocyclocheilus anshuiensis
TCTGACTCAAAGACTGTAAGTACGTCTTTTATATTTAAAGAGTTTTTATATTTTATATATTTAAAGCGAGTTTTTGGCCAGTGTAGAGTAGTGCTTGTTGTTTGTAATTTCACAAATGCAGACATGGTTTTATGTTTACGCGGCGCGATGC
>NW_015548267.1:568812-569401 GCF_001515605.1 Sinocyclocheilus anshuiensis
GTTATCACAGTACCGCCGTGATGTTATGCAAAACATTTTGTTTTACGTGGATATTGGAACGCAAGTGAAGTACATAATAAATAATAATTTGCCATTCAAATTCGAGGTTTGAGTTTCGTTTTAGCCTAAATGAATTTGTTTTGGCTTGTCGTTTATATTGCTATAGCTTCTTATATTTTTAATTCTTGTTCTTTACTAAATTCTGTTAATTGAAAGGATTTGTTGTGGAGTGAGGGGAACTAAAATAGCCTAGCTATGTTTACAGTGTTTATTATAATGTTTGTAAACATTTTGCGTCGGCATTAGGCCTATTTCTGAATGAAATAATAAAATGCGACTTGTTTTTTCCCCATTTTTCCCTTTTTTTTTTAAATGCTTAGCTTATTTTAACCATGCAGCAAACCTTTTTCAATATTTTGATAAATTACTGAAAAGATAAATAATTAAATTACTTTTTAAACCATTTAACTGATTGTATTAATCGGTCAAAATTCTTACGGTCGGTTAACCTGTTAAATGGTTAAAATAAACATCCCTACCTGGGAACATTACAGTTGCGTTGCTGTCTATGGAGGGTCTGAGAGCTCTC
>NW_015548267.1:569529-572380 GCF_001515605.1 Sinocyclocheilus anshuiensis
CTTATGGGTTTGGAACGACATGAGGGTGAGTAATTAATGACAGAATTTTCATTTTGGGGTGAACTAATCCTTTAACCTAGAAAAATGTGCGCTTTTCAAGTGTGAAAGCTGAACAGTCGCGCGCTCACAGCATGACAGATGGAGGCGCCGGTGCGCTCACTTGCTCTTAAAATACTCTGTCATTTTGGTCATACGAATAAGAGTAATACATCTTTTGAATCTGTAAAGCCTCTACTTTTATTTGTGTGCATTCACGATAACAACAAAACATTGCGCTTTTGTAAAATAATGAAAGCAAACAGGATGCGCTTTCTGCCGTCTCGGCCTCTGTGAACTTGAGCGTGAAACTCCCTGTATACTTGCCTTACAGACATGAAAAATATATCTATAGAGTGAAATGTCTACTTTCAAATTAAACAATTCAAATCTGAAAAAACTAATATTCTCAGATTATGTAATCCGTATGGAACTTGCATGCAGGCGCATTCACTACTGTGGAGATGACGAGTCAGTGTCGCCGAATTCATCTCTTAAGCCGAAATCACAGAAAACACTAGTTTATCAATAGGTTATTCAAATGTTAATGCAGTTTAACCTTACTGTTTTTCCCTGACACATTCATCATCATTACTTCTGCCGGTACGCTGTGGCAAGCTTTATGCGTGCGCTTGAGCGCTTATTAGGCTATGTAGGCAATTAAAGGCTCATTAGCATGATTTAAATGGTTTATTAATAAACGTGCGATTAGTCGACTAATGCTTAAAATGAAGGACTACTAGTCGACCAGAAAAATCTTTAGTCGAGGGCAGCCCTAATTTTAGTTATACTGAACTTTTTTTATCTACACTTTTTTGGTAAAAATTGAATTATAAGTTTAGTTATAATAAACACTTCTCTACTTCATCTACGTCAGCGCAATGCATTATGGGATTAGAACAGAGCAATCACTATCAAAAGTTTGGAATTATTAATATTGTAAAAACAGTAACATTGTGAAATATTATTACAATGTAAAATAAGTGTTGTGTGATAACTCCATCATAACTCCAGTCTTCAGTGTCACATGATCCTTCAGAAATCATTCTAATATGCTGGTTTGCTGCTCAAGAAACATTTCTGATTATTATCATTGTTGAAAACAGTTGTGCTGCCTAATATTTTTGTGGAAACCTTGATACATTTTATTTTTCTGGATTCTTTGATGAATAGAAATGTCAAAAGAACGGCATTTATTTGAAATAGAACACTTTTGTAAGATGTCTTTACTGTCACTTTTGATCAATTTAATGCATACTCACTTACTTTAAATAAAATGGTCCTGACCCTAAATACTATCAGGGGCACTTTAGGATTGATTAAAATTGGATTGTTCTGTTTAATAAACTTTTAATGCATGTGTGTGTTTCTCAATGGAAAAAGCTCAGATATGAGATGGTAAGACTAAAGCAGACACAGACAGACAGACAGGCAAGCAGAGAGAGAGAGAGAGAGAGAGAGAGAGGCAAAAGAAAGACAGGTGCTGTGCTCTTCAGCAGTTCCTTTTCTGTTTTCTCACAAAAAAAACAAAAACAAAAAAAAACAGGCCAATTATGCTGACTGAATTACAGCTCAGTAAATTTAGACATCTACGAATTTAAAGATCAGCCTTTTATATGTCAATCACATCTAGAGACAAGAAGCCAAACACACATACACACATCCAGTGCATGAGACGGACAGAAAGACGGGAGGAGCGGAGAGAAGAGGAGAGCAGAACCTGGTTGTGGGCCCGGGAGGACGGGAGGCTCTGCAGGCATCTGAGAGCACACAGACTCTCTGCCACCGACGAACAACCCAGCCAGACAGAACGAGGCAAAGAACACTGTGTGAGAGAGAGAGAGAGAGAGAGAGAGAGAAAATAGAAGAGAATAGGAGGGAACAGAATGGGAATATGCCATAAAGAAAGAGAACAGGAGGCAAAACAGAGAGAGAAAAGAAGGAAAGAACAAACAAAAGACCAGACCAACAAAAGAAAGTCAGAACAAAAGAAACAGTAAACCAAGGAGGAAAACAATGAAAGACAGAAAGAAAAGAACAAACAAACACAACAGTGTGAAAAAGAGAAAAGAGTAGAGTCAGTGAGGAAAGTGAGAGGAAAAAATAGTATTAGAGCAACAGTGAGCAACACACACACACACACACTCCTGCAGACAGTGTTTTACATGGACCAACAAACACAATTATGAGTAGGTAGCGGGGAAAAGAGGGAGTGGCCTAATAGGCTCCTCCCCTTCTGCACTCCATTAAAATATGAGCTATGGATATGTGAACACAAACTTTACACACTCAAGACATTCATGCTCTTGCTGAGCTGTGTGTTTGTGCATGACACTCAATGAAGCCTGAAGTCAAATTTAAAGATGGTAAATTGCTTATTTATTACTTATTTATCCATTTTAATTATTATTCTTTTTATTCAAATGTATCTAATTATTTATATATATTATTCATAATTTATTTATATTTATTTTATATATATTTAATTCTTTATTTAAATTAATATTATTTAAATATACTCAAACATTGAGCTAGTTTGATAAAATTGTTTTTTTAAACCTTAAATTTAAAGATGGCAAACTATTTATTTTTTTAAAAATTCATTATTTTAAAATTAGTTATATTATGATTCTTTTTTAATTAATTAAATATTAAATCATTAATATATTATTTGTAATGTACTTTGATCCATTTATCAGCATATACATACATAATATAAAATTAAATAATTTATGACAATAAATAAATATATACATATATATATATATATACACACACACACACACACACACACACACACACACACACACACACA
>NW_015548267.1:576433-599602 GCF_001515605.1 Sinocyclocheilus anshuiensis
TACTCAAACATTGAGCTAGTTTGATAAAATTGTTTTTTTAAACCTTAAATTTAAAGATGGCAAACTATTTATTTTTTTAAAAATTCATTATTTTAAAATTAGTTATATTATGATTCTTTTTTAATTAATTAAATATTAAATCATTAATATATTATTTGTAATGTACTTTGATCCATTTATCAGCATATACATACATAATATAAAATTAAATAATTTATGACAATAAATAAATATATACATATATATATATATACACACACACACACACACACACACACACACACAAATTTATTCAAACACTGAGCTAATTTGATATGTTATTAAAACCTTAAAAGGGAAAGTGCACCTAAAAATGAAAATTCTGTCATAATTTACTCACCTTCAAGTCATTCCAAACATGTATGCGTTTCTTTGTTGAACACAAAAGAAGACATTTCGGTAACCAAACAGCTGCTGGTCCCCACTGACTTCCATAGTATGGGAAAAAAATGTGGGCCAGAAACTCTTCAGTTACCCACATTCTTCAAAATATCTTATTTTGTGTTGTTTAGAACAAAGCGGAGTATAAATTATGAATTTTCATTTTTGTGTAAAATATCCCTTTACACTGTAAGACATGTTGGCCATTTCATGTTTTACTATTTTACTAGACCTCACACTAATAATAACCATTCATAGATCTGCCTCCAAAACTCCAAATCCCATTCAAAACAAACCAGGCACTGTGTCTCCAGGCAGCTGGCCTTTAACAGAGAGGCTGTTGTTAAACTCAACCTAACATGGCCCCAGATGAAGACTAGCATAATCATGACAGATCTAGAGAGACTGAACTAGCTGTTCAGTGGTTACACCCTCTTGTGCATAGTTTACACTGAGATTCAACTATGCATGACCTATCAGGGGACAGATGTGTAGAAATAATAGTGCACGTGACAGTTTAGTAAATGTGAATAGCATAAACATTACTAATTAGTCATTTATTAGATGTTTTTATGCAAAGTGGACAATGTCATACGCATTAATAGACTTTGTAACACACGATGCTTATAGACAGCACATTATAACTACATATAGAGTATAACCTATAATAATAAACACAAAGACTGTGATAAATGAAGCACATAGACTGTATGTGACATATAGATTGCATGTACATACATTGTGTGAAGCACATATAGACTGTGCAATATGTGAAGCATAGACTGGATGAAATGTATGAAAAGTAAATATATTTTGCATCAGATTTATAAAGCACATATAGATTGTTTAATAAATTAAGCTCATACAGACAAAATGTTATAGGAGGCGCTTATAGACTGTTTACATATGTTCATACAGACACTGTGAAATATTAAGCACAAATAGATTGTTTAATATATGAAGCGCATATAGATTGTTTTATATATGAAGCTTGTATAGATAATTTAATATATGAAGCACATATAGATTCGATGTGATTTATGAAGCACATACAAATTGTTTAATAATGAAGTGCGCACGGATTGTTTAATATATGAAGCTCATATAAACTACATGCGTTATGAGGCACATATACATTATTTAATATATGAAACTCGTGTGATAAATGAAGCTCAAGAGTATAGCGAATACAGGCAATGTGATATAGCCTATCAAACGCGTATACACTGTTTAATGTATGAATCACATATATTAGTAGCTATATGAAGTGAATATAAACTGTGATATATCAAACGCGTATAGATTATTTAATATATGAATCACACACATATACAGCGCATGTACTATATACAACACATGAAGTGCATGTGTATGTGATATCCAGTGTTGGGGGTAAGGCATTACAAGTAACGCGAGTTATGTAATCGGATTACTTTTTTCAAGTAACTAGTAAAGTAACGCATTACTTTTTAATTTACAAGAGAATATCTGAGTTAATTTTTCAAATAAGTAACGCAAGTTACTTTTTTTCCCAATTTCTTGATTGACAGCTCTGGTGTTGCCATGGTGACAGAAATCAGAAGATGTTACTGTAGTTCGAAAACTGGTGATATCTGAATCACAAACAGACTGTATACACCAGGTCAAGCGCATATGTGTATGATATGTAAAGTGCACAACCACTGTGATACACGACGCGCGCTGTGGCGCAGCGGTGCCGCAATGACCGCTCCGCTTCGATCCTCCAGCGAACACAAACCTCGACATTCATACGCGACACACTCGTCAAACCATGAGCGAAAAGTCGGTTTAATGACAAAACTTGAATCAATCCTTACAGCGCAACATGATAACAGCCGATTGTTTTGTATCGATTCGGGCCGCCGCTGTGTTTTTGTCCTCCTCCTTTTCTAGCCCGCGTTATACTGCGTTACAACAATTATAAACATCCGCACCAGCGCGAGCATCACATATTCAGACCGTGTCGTGTATGTTGTTCCGCACGCACCATCAGCTCCAGAGTTTTGTCCTCCATGTCCGGATCCATATTATTGTTGTTCTTCTGGTTGAACCCATCCATGAAAATGGAAACCCGTCCGTGAACCCGAGCGAAGAGAGAAACAACAAACGCCTACAAAACATGGAGCCACACCGACATTACAGCAGAATAAGAGTCCTAGGCCACAGTGGCACTCACAGTCCAGCTGTATTAAATTAGTTACAACGCTGATTCATTGATTGGATAATATTTATAAAATATTTTAATTTACTTTCCATTAAAAAAAATAAAAAAAGCGAAAGAGAAATGCAAACACTGGGAAATAGGATTAGATATGGTATATATATATATATATATATATATGCACACACAGTGGGTACGGAAAGTATTCAGACCCCCTTAAATTGTTCACTCTACACTAAATTTATAATGTGAAAAATACTATAAATATGAAAAATATTATGGATTTTGAAAATTGGAAAAATTATCTTCCATTACAATATATTTTTAAGATTTAATAATCACTATAGTAATGTTAGATGTATTATTTAATCAAATTTGATTGACAATACTTTTATTTCTTTAAGTAAAATGATTTATTTTTTATATGAAATATTTTTATTAATTTATTTTTAGAATTTTTCTCTAAACATTTCCAGACACCGGACATTTTGATTTCAAAAGCCTTATAGAAACCTGTACATTGATTTAAAATGTTGACTAATAATATTAATTATATTTCTTAACTGGTGTAATAAAAAGAATGAGGAACAAAGTTTTTGCAGTACTGTTCATGTAGTACGATACAGCAAAATAATTATTCTGTGTCTAAAAATGCTCAAATGTAAAAATCTAGAATCACAAAATAAGATTTCAAATATGAACGGCACATTTTTGGGGAATAAACAGAGCACACATCAGTAAAACACCAATTGAAGGCAGCAGGTTTTAGCATATTCAAATTTATTTTATTTTCCCCCTATTCGTTACAGAAACCCATGTAAAAAATACCACACTGTCATAAAATACAGCAGCAGCAATTGCCAATTAAAAAAAAAATAATTAAGAGAACTAAAGGAAGAGAACTAGTGGTGGATTTATGGTGGAAAAAGTAGGGAGAAGAAAAACAGGGAACAGAGGATAAAAAGAAAAATAAACTTATTTCAAAACAATCTGAAGGTTCCAGCGACTTTAATTCAAACAGAGGAAGAGAATAAACAAATGAGTCCTGTCCAATCAGAACGCTCTACAGGCAGGGCTGTTTAATTATTCATGAACGGCTCTATCCTTCATTTGACTGACAAAGGACACACTTCTCAAACTGTTTTTTTTTTTTTCTTTTTTTGGTGAGAAAGAACCATTTTTTTTTTCATTCCATAATTCCTCAAATCTTCATTGATTTCTCTCTAGCTCATTCTCGACTACCTAGTAGTCATCCAAATCAAAAAACTCCTCATCTTCTTCCTGGTAATCCAACCCCTGGAAATCC
Source organism: Sinocyclocheilus anshuiensis (assembly GCF_001515605.1). NCBI lineage: Eukaryota > Metazoa > Chordata > Actinopteri > Cypriniformes > Cyprinidae > Sinocyclocheilus > Sinocyclocheilus anshuiensis. The sequence goes on from NW_015548267.1 coordinate 580,342, forward strand.
ACCCGGTACCGCAAAATACCTAATAGAGAGACACATTTTAGTAAAAAAAAAATGAAATAAAATAACAATAATAAGATTGTATATCAACATTTGCATCATTTTTCGTTTATAAACAAATCTAGATTCAGCGTCTGCTCACCTCCGATTCCTCCGAAACCCTTGACGAACTGCGATCCCTCTTGACTTTTATCCGTCACGATCTCCAGAGTCGCTCCAAACTTCTTATAGCTGTTGGCGAACCACTCCAGCAGCGGCATGCACTCGATGAGCTCGTGTTCCTGACCCGTCTGACCCGCACAACAACACAACAAACACACAATCAAACATTACACCTGTCAGAAATGACCAGGGCTGTCAACTGTGTAAAAGTGTTATGATAATGAACTGCATGGTGTGCATATAATTCATATGAACCGCAAATTACTGTATATCTTCATTTGAGGACTTTTCTTTACAAATGTAAAAAGATGAACACACTCACACATACATACATACATACATACATATATATATATGATCATAGAAATGATTGAAATACTAACTTTTAATCTCAGGGGGACTGAGATTAATATTAATATTTTTCATATTAATATATATGCCATTTTCAATAAAAAAAAAAATAGAAATTCCCTTTTATCTTCAACTCAATTCAACATCTCAGTTTTATTTATAACACATTTAAAAACTACAAAGTTCACCAAAATTCTTCACAAGTAGAATTTACAAAATGTAAAAAAAAGTAACAAAGACTCAATCCGGCTATCCTAACCAAATCTGCACATGTAATAGAAAAGCCAAATCTGCCAGAAAAAAAAAACATTGAGAACTAGGGATGCACCGATACCACTTTTTTCCAGTACTCGCCCGATACCGATACTTTTAGTTTTGGTACTTGCCGATACCGAGTACCGACACAGTTTAGTTTATTTAGCTATCCTCACTTTACATAAATCAACTATTGTGTCCTACACCCACTAGTAAAAAAAAAATATAAAAAATTATATCTGGTCTCTGAATAATTTTTGGTTTGACTGTATATCCTTCTGTTATTTTCACACTTAATTATGCCCATTAAAATGTATTTTACAAGTTTTTGTTACTTTCACAGACGTTAATACTGAATGTTTTATATTCATTGTATACATATACTTCGTAGACATCTTTAATCTCTAATAACTCCATTCTTCTGTCTGTTGTCGGTGTTTCTTTGTCTGAATATGGCACTTATCACATGCTGTGTGGTATCGGCGTTTGGTATCGGGGCATTTTAACGAGTATGAGTACGAGTACAGGAGCTCAGTATCGGCCCGATACCATATCGGTATCGGTGCATCCCTATTGAGAACTAAAAAGAACTAATAATAACATATTGAAAATGAATAAGAACTAAAACTGTAATATATAAAATATATATATATAAAAATATTTTACAAAAATCTAAATAGTAATAATAAAAATGCCAAAAGCAACACAATTACTAAAAATGTAACTGTTTTAGTCAAAAAGTGAAAACTAAAAATATGAAAATAAAAGCCAATTTAAAATATGAATAAAACTATAAAAATTTAACTGGACAAACAGACAACTTTTGACACAGATACACATACACACACACACACCTCTTTGTCTATGAAGTGCGACTTGTCCTTCTCTTGTTCTGGGGTCAAATAAAGGACTTTCTCATCTGAAACACACAGCAGTAAGGAGACATTACAGAAGCACTCTAATCTCTTACTATCCGTTGAAGCAACATCCTGCAGTAAAAAAAGAAACACTGTGAATGTTTACACTGAACACATTGACACACAGCACTTGAAGGCACAAGAGGCTGTACTGAATAGAGAATATAATCACATATATAGCTGTTACTATATTGTCACTGGAACACAGGATTGACCAATCAGAAGACAGGAATGGTCCATATTATAATTTCTGATGTGATTTAATTAGATTTAATTATTTCAAATAAGACCGGACGTGTCCATATTATAATTTATGATGTGATTTAATTTGAAGTATTTAAGTATTCATTTAAATTTCAAATTCAAATTTGAAATAAGAACGGATGTGTCCATATTATATTTTCTGGCATGATTTAAAATGTGAAGCTTGAAATAGGAGTAGTTTCTATTATAATCCAGGAATAATCATTTCTGATGTGATTTAATTATTTGAAATGCACTGTAAGTAGGTACCGGCACGTGAAAATATCTTGAATCTGAGACTTGTTGTTAATAAACATGTCCCGTGTGTGTCTCTTTACCGTTCTCCGAGCCGTTGACCTCCGCGCCGTGCAATCTCAGGATGTATCTCATCGTCTCCAAGTTTTCATAGACGATGAGAATTTCAGCGGCTCCCATTTCCAGCGCCTTCAGTGTGTCGTCCACACCGAAACAATACTTCCCTGTGTCCTGACTGATCTCATCGAAGTATCGCCCTGAGACACAGAACACCGCTATTAATGCTTTCAACTCCGTTTAGGTTAGCAGACTAGTGAAACATTTGATTTAGTTTCTCATGTGTGACAACCTAAATTGGCTTTTAGAATTTCTAAAGAAAACAGAGTATCTGGAGAATTTGTAAAGTCAATTTTAAGGCTTTTTAGGACGAATACAATCTCAAAATAAATTATGTAGCTCAGAATTTTTTTGTTTTTATTTATTTATTTATTTTACACATTCAACTGACAGGGTAACAGCAAATTTACAATATGATCAAAATCTAAGATGTGAAATATTACAGTATTACAATTGAATATAAGTGCTCTCTATGTAAATATAGTGTAAAGTGTAATTTATTCCCTGTGAACAGAGCTGAATGTTCAGCATCATTACTCCAGTCTTCAGTGTCACATGATCCTTCAGAAATCATTCTAATATGCTGTATTTTTAATCAAATAAATGTAGCCTTGGTGAGCAGAAGCCACTTCTTTTGACTAGTAGCGTGCATACAGTATGTACTGAATTGTGTATCAATACATACAAATTAGGGGTCAATCGATATTGGATTTTGTTAATACAAAATTTTTTTTAAAAATATGCAATAAAAAGATTATTGTTTTATGGGTATTATTAAATTCCAATTGTAACCATAAAAGGACATAATACATAATGCAGGACTTTTAATTATAAACAAGCACACTGGGACTCTTATTTTGAAATTTCTATGTTCTACTACTTCCAGCTGATAAAATATGCACTCTTACAACCATCTACAACATATTACAATATAAACACATAACTCATTAACAGTAAATCATAATCGATCACTTGATTGAAAGTTTTGACTTTGAATGTAGTGATCACATAATTATATTAGGTCGTACCATGAATCCTGCTTTTCGCCCCATCAAGCTCTCGCTGGATCCGCTCCTCTGCTATCAACGAGAGGAACGTCTGTACTTCCTCAACAGACAACGAAACAGCTACTTTTTGGTTGTTAAAAAAATGTGTGCTCGTTCAAAACAGTTGCGTTCGATCCTTCACTGGCTGTGCTGATTTAAATCTAGCGGTTCTGTTGTGTCTCTGTGTCATAAGCTCAGTGACGCAGGTAGTGACGATTCTCTCTGGCCAATCCGTGATCAGCAGAGTTTACACGTCATGTTTTGGTAACGGTACCGAGGTGGTACTGAAAAAGGTACCAGGTACCAGGTACTGTACCCAGTGGAAAACCCCCCAAAAGTGAACCGTACCGTGCCGTACCATGCAGTGGAAAAGCGCCATTTGATTCTCGCTGTAGTATTGTTGCCGTTGCCATGTCGTGGAGATGCTGTGTGTTTCGTTGTGAAAGCGAATCTACTTTGTTTGGCCTTCCAAAAGAGGGCACAACTAGAAATCAATGGATAAGTAATGGATAATAATGTTCCAGAACATTTCAAACCAAATATTCGTGTGTGTGCAACGCATTTAACGGAGGACTGTTTCCTGAACCTACAATTCCGGCTGTTCTGACTCACAACCTGTAAGTATGTTTTCATATTTAAAGAATTTGCCACTGATGATTCAAACGCGAGTTTTGAGCAGTGTAGAGTAGCGCTTGTTGTTTGTCGTTTCTCCGATCACAAATGCAGACAAATGGTTTTATGATTACATGGCGCGATACGCAACGCAATGCGTAAAAACACAGTATAAGTCATTATAATCCGTAATTATGTCCCCACTGGATGCAACAAATGCCTCGTTTATAATGGGTTTTAATGTTTTTGTCTCGTCGCACCGGGACACAGCATCACAGTATGGTAAGGGGCGTAACATTTCTGTCACACGCTTGAGGTATTCGGCCAATCACTACGCACTGGATGAGCTGGCCAATCAGAGCACACCTCGCTTTTCAGACTGATGAGCTTTGTAAAAATCTACGCGTTTCAGAAAGGCGGGGCATAGAGGAGCAACAATAATGTACAGTATGTGGAAAATAATGTGTTTTTTGAACCTTAAACCGCATAAACACATTTCATTACACCAACTACACAAAATAATGTTCTTTTTAGCAACGTCATATGACCCTTTAAGACTTTTTTTTAATAGTATTTAAAGGCATAGTTCACCCAAAAATAGAATGTTGGTAACCAAACAATTGACTTCCATTGTATGGAAAAAAAAATACTATGGAAGTCAATGGGAACCAGAAACAAAATGGAAACCAAAAATCTTCTTTAGTGCTCAACAGTAGAAAGAAACTTGGCTCGAGGGTGAGTAAATGATGAAAGAATTTTCATTTTGGGGTGAACTATCCCTTTAAGATATTAAATTTGATGAAATTTGAATTTTTTCGGGGGTTTGCACAAGCAAAACTTGTGTTGCTAAATGGTTGTTTGGTTATAGAATGATTTCTGAATGCAGAATTAGACTGTGCTCTTGTTAGAGATGCATATGATACAGAATTGTATCTTTGTGAGAATTAACATTTATTTACCTATTAATTTTTTCTCCTGTATGAATTTGACGTTGGACAGGACCTCAGTGGACAGTTCGATGGCCTGATTGAAGCCATTTTCTCCTCCGTAAGAGATGTCGACCAGCTTCAACACTTTCACCTGTAACCTCTGCAACCAATCAGAGACAACAAACTGATGTTAGAAAGTCAGACTTCAGCCAGTCACAAAGAAACTGCAATTCAGTCACTTCCAATGATAGACCATGTACAGAACAAAATAATTTTCTTAATATTTCTACATATTTCTCTTAACAATGACTTTATAGAAAGTGAATTCAACTAATCAGAGACCAACAACAACTACCAACCAATCCACTTTCTTTCTTACCGGGTCGAACATGTCTGATTGGCTGAGCTCTGTTTTGAAATCTGCAGATCCAGCCAGCACCAGTCCGGCCACGTTGACTTTATCGTTGGATATGAAGAGCTGCACGGCTGTCTCTGCCACCTTCCTCACATAATTATGTCTCTTCTCCATCCGTAACCGAGCGAAACGCAGCGCGGACTGACCTCCTCTTCCTGAGAGAGAAAATCATTATATGTTTATGCATTTAATTATATAAAATAACATTAATAAAAGAAAAGACCAGAAAAAAAAAAACTGAGTGAAGATGACACTGAATTTTATTTTAGCCTTATTGTCCAATAACAATTTCAATAATTATGCATTTATTCTAAAATTAAAAGGGTAATAATTAGAAAGATAGACAGATTTAAAATGTTTATGCAAGAAGTAAAATACAGTCTCATCTAGTTTAAAATAATCAAAATAAAATAAATTTTAAAATAAATTAAGGCAGTCTTCTTGCTGTTTTTTTCCTTGACGCATTCATAATCATTACTTCTGCCGGTGTGCTGGGGCAAGTTTTATGCATGCGCTTGAGCGCTGATAGGCAATTAAAGGCTCATTATTATGAATTATATGGTTTATTAATATAAACTTACGATTAATTGCTAAAAATTAACGACTACTAGTTGACTAGAAAAATCTTTCGTCGAGGGCAGCCCTAGTGATTACCGTGTTTTTTGGGCAGGTCCACAGTGAATTTGTGCAGCACTTCTCTGTTGTTTCCCTGTAGAGTCCCGAACAGAGCTCCACTACCATCAATGACTATGAATCCAAACTTACTGTCGTCTGACAATAACGCCGTCAGAGCCTAGATAAAGACAGACGATTATACAGCATCTCAAGTATATAAGGAGCTTTATGAAACAATGAAGCAGGTTTGATTTGGACGGTGATTTTACCTCCGTGTGGAACTTGTTATCACAGAGGTACAGAGAGGTGTTGATGGGTTTGAATGGCTCAAAGTCGATGTTGACTTTCTTCTCTTTGCCTTCTTCTGTCACTATGGTGCCGCAGTAAACCACCAGACCGTTATGGGGCACTGCAAATACACACCAAACACACCAAAACCATCAATACCGGAGGAAAATCCAGCCGTATGTTTGCTACAGTCTGACAATGAACTATAAGTGTGTGGACTCTGGATGTGAACAAACTTAATATTTGAGTAAAAATTAAACATCAACATGAAATGATGTGCAAAATCCATTTAACTGCTGTATCATGACACATTTCCGGGTAAAAATTAATATTTAACGCAATAAAAGTAAGTGAAGGACATGAATTGATCAAATCTTACTCAAATCTATCATTTTTTGTTATTACTGCTGTAGGATTTTTATTATACATTAACTGACATTAAACTATTGTGTTAATTACTAGCAATAGTGATGCACAAAGTGTTTATTTATTTATTTAAACCAAACAAACTGATCATTAATAATCAACTAATTAATCAAATGTTTTAATCGCCACTCAAATAAAAACTTAAATTGTACATAAGGCAGTTTTATCAACTTTTTAATGACATAGTTATTATTTTACTCCAATTCATTGCTGAAATATAAACATTTAAAAGGTGGCTGTAATAAAAAATAAATAAATTCATGACAGATTTATTCAATCATACTTAAATACTGAAAACAACAGGTTAAGTAAAGACATAATGAGTATGTAATATAGTGTATATATTTGCACCATTCTGGCCAATGATTTCTGAAATGATTTTCAGAAATTGTTTTGGCCAAAACTAGGGTTGGGCGATATGGGCCAAAAAATTATCACGATAAAATTTTTCATATCAGTCGATATCGATAATAAATTTCAAATCTTTATTTCTTTCAAGTTTAAATGCAGATTTTTGCTCCTAAGTGAAAGTTGTAGAAATCAGACTGTTAATAGTGGTTTTAAACTTCTCTTTATGGTCAGAACATGACAAACACTTCACGCTTTTGAATTCTTTACACTTTTCCAGTCATTCTTCCTTAACAAAATAAATATCATTATAGAAAAATTAATTTCTTACTATCTGCATGTTCTATTGAGTGATATTGTTTCAAATCATGAAACAGGTTTGTGTTCCTGACGTTGATGATGCATATCTTCAGCACAGTTTGCAGTGCAGGCTGCAATATTAATAATATTATATTTTTTGTCTCTTAGAAATGCACATTTGACAGTAGCTTGAGTTAGGATGCAGATGTAAATGTATGTTCATTATCAAAAACAGCAACATTTGTAAAAATTGTAACAACCTCATTTTTATATGGTGAAATTTAATCATCCTGACTGAGTTTTATTAAAATTAACCATTGGTCTTCCATAGTACCGTATTTTTAGATCATGATAATTACAGTTAAAACTACACATATAGCACCTCAATACCATGGTAAAAATTGAACTATGTAACTATGGTTTCTAGGTATTTGTATAAAAAAAACATTTAGTATAAATGCACAAATGCTATAGTATAATCACAAAAGATACTGTAATTAATCATATTCCATTAATATATAATACATGTCTAAATTAACAATATAATAAAATTCAATATAAATATCCCTCATTTCTGACACAATACCATGGTGCAGTCAGTGTTACTACAGTAAATCCATGGTAAATGAAGGCAATTTGTAGATTTAAAGTCTTCTGACTGTCTCGTTGCTCACAGTGTTTCTGCTGTTTGTCAGCGCTGTTTCATCTGGCTCTAAACTAGTTTAAATCACAGAGTCATCTGTGTTCTTCTCTGAATTCAAGCACTTCACACTGGATCTCACAGCGCTCTTTAGTGTCGTGTGACAGACTCATCAGCGAGTAAAAGCATCTGCTCAAGTGAGCTCGCACTGCGCTGCCGTTTGACTCCGAGTCGAGCGGATAAACAGTCCGTGTTGCGTGCTTCAACTGAGTAGTGCTGATTCCTTCCGCTTTTGGCGGAAACATTATAATAAACATTATATCGACCATTTATCGAACTCTTCATATCGTTTTATCAAGGAAAAATTATATTGCGATAATTATCGTTAGCGTTTTATCGCCCAGCCCTAGCCAACACCCAAAATTCATTTTGTGGCCGAAAATGTTTTGATTACTGGAATATCAGGGCATCATTAATTGGCGAGATTGCATGCATGACCTACAACAGAATAGATAATTGTCCATTGGTTACTGTGAATTTTCCGTCTATGTGCCACAGGAGACGTCAGCCAATAAGGTAAAATAAGCTACATTTTAAATACACAAACTTAAGCACAAATGGACTGTGCACAATAAGATCAGGATATACATTTAGAAAGTACAAAAATGTATTTTTTGAGGGCCATGGTGACTTTATATCCTATGATCATAACATTATTGTCATTCCAGCTAGCAAAAACTAACAATTTCCCATCACAAATATGTTGAGTATGCATTTAGCCCTTATTTTATTCTTCTTAGAAACACAATGCTAGGGCCTTTGGCTTTCATAAATCTGTTCTCATATGATCAAATAAATTGACTCAGCGATGTGAGTGGTCAGAAAAACACAGGCTTTTGTCTTAAATGGCCTTCTTAGAAATGCAGGTTAGGGGTGTGCGATATCACGATTTTTGATCGTGGACGATTAAAATGTCTCCACGATCTGCTTTTGAAGATATTATGTGTGTTTGTAATGTGTATCTTTGTTCTTATTTTTAATAACAAAGATAAAATAATGACAGTGATTTTTTTTATCTTCGTCCACTTTGGCCTAAATGTCTGCCATTGTTTTTTTTATTTTATATTTTGTTACCCTGTAAGGCTTTGTTTTTAAAATAGGGAAATTAGTTTGTTTGTACTGCTCAGACAACTTGCAAAATAGTAAAACCAACAATGACCAATAATCGTGATAAAATCGTGATTTTCCTGAAAAAAAAAAAAAACGTGATATGATATTTTTGCCATATCACCCACCCCTAATGTAGGTATGTTTGGTTGTGGAGATAAAGAGACACACCTTTGTTATAGAGTTTGAGTCTCTGCTGGACTGAAGTAATAGCACCCAGCACTGACAGCCGGTTCACTCGACTCTTGATGTTTGATGCGGTACCGAACTCATCCGCCAACATCTTGGCCACTCTGGAGATCTGATCTTTAGGAGGAATGATGAGCGAGATCATGCTGGTCCCGTTACTGACAAAGAGAGAAACAAACGACAGCGTTATTCATATATATTTATGCATTTGGCAGACGCTTTTATTCAAAGCGACTTACATTGCATTCAAAGTACACATTCTATCAGCACATCATTCCCAGGGAATCAAACCCATGAACATGACCATTGCTAGTGACATTATCTACTGGTTGAAATACAGGAACTGATATTCAGCTCGACAAAACTATCAAACTGACAAATTACTGTCAATCAAACAAATGACAGAGAGAAAAATGTCCAAAATTAAGCTAGCATTTATACATGCTACCTATGAAGAATCCTTTTAAGGTAGCATCCTAACTCAAAAGGTGACTGATCTGGAACGCTACATAGTCAGCAATAGTTTTAATATGCATAGCTACACATATCACACAGAAATACCAGTATTGCTTTTTAATCAATACTTTTCTGTATTAAGTGCTTTATAACTTCGATAGTGTAGACAATTTTTACTGCTAGTAAATTTCACAAATAATAACAAAGAATTGACAAGTATCATAAACATACAATATTTAAGTACAAATGAAAAGTCAACATTAAATTGGCATTTGCAAACAATTTTACTTCTGTAATGTGACATTTCCCAGGGTGAAACTATTTTCTATGAGATAAAAGGACATGAACTGACCAGATCTTTCAAAATCTTTTATTATTTACCATTACTTGAGTTTTTACTTACTACTTTTCTGTATTAACAAGCCGGGGAACAAAATGGTGAAGAAATCATTTTCATTCAGAAATTGGTAGTAAATTTCACAAATAATTGGGTCAAGACAAGATGTCCCATTTTGGTGTCTGTCTGCATCAAATTAAATTTACAAAAGTGATTTTATATACAAAGAAAGCATATCAAATGCTAGTAAAGTGTCGACTTTAATGTTTCAAATAAATGTTGTGATATGGTAAAATGTGGGTGAAATAATGTTCCAGCGTCATTCAGCCACTAGGCAAAACCTACTGATTTGAAAGATAGTGGCAAAGATTGGTAAAGATTTTAAATGACAACTGATTAGTATTTTAAGGCTGCACTTTGATCCTTAAATAGAGATTTTTAATGTCGTCTAATGATTCTTGTCCTAAATATACCTGACTAATTTTTTGTTATATGACACTGAATGACATTTTAGTGGGTGCCTTCTGTGAATCATGGTAAAAATGTATGATAGTCATTATTTTTTGTAAAATTAAACTTTTGTTTTGGTGCTTTTTGTCCTTGACCCAATTACAAAGAACCAGCAAATAACAAACATATTGAATTAAAGGGTGAAACTGTTAAGTAAAAAGACTGAAATGGTATTTTCTTTTATAATATACTCCAATAATCTTTGTTTTATTTACAACTTTGAAAAATAAGTTTGTTTGCCATCTTGGATAGATTTTTCCATCACAGTGCATTCTGGGATTGCCTTCTCTATACGTTATGGATCAACTATCACACATATGATCCCTTATAATGGTGCCTAGATGGGTAGCTCACTACTTATTAGAACAGAGTCAGAGAGTCACATAGAGGTCAAAGGCCTCAGTATTGTCAGCGGATGAAAGTGGCATTTCTAGAGTTCTCTTACACAAACCACTGCTAAAACAGAGACTGACTTCAAACGCTGGGTTTACACCGTCCACACTGAGCTGTGAGGAGTTAACAGGGTCATGCTGGTGCCAAAACACAGAGACAGACCAACACGCTCTGGTTTATTTACACACACACACACACGTGGCATGAAGGTCAGCGGCATGCAAGCATGAAAACAAAGAGTTTCAGTTTCTGATGAGGGATTCGACTCGACTTTATGTGTATGTGAGCATTAATTATTCTTATCATGTGCACACACACAGAAGTTACCCTTGAATGAAGGTCTGTTTTGTTGTGACGCTCAACATAACTTGTCATAACCTGTCAGAATGAAAGCACAAATGTCATGACGATGACGCATTTAAACACTCTGTAACACACACAGTGGTTCTTCTTCAAACAGACCCATGTACACAAGCTTTACGGATCCACAATCTCCATCCAGCAAAGCATTTCCTTCCTCTCCAACTATCTGTTTCAAGACCCACAACAAATTGACTGACAAAAGGTAGGTTGTAGGCTCAAATCCAGCAAAAGCTGATCATGAACAATCACAACTGTGTCCCTGACCAAGACTCTTATCTGAACCAACAATAAATGTACTGTTTAATGAGTGATTATAGTCATTATGAGGCATTTAACACACACAGAAGGTCTGAAGTGAAGTATCTTACACCATCATGAGAGCTGCCTGGCCCTGAGGCTGGAGTAACTTGTGCTAAGTGCTGTTTACCAAGGCAGGAATCACCACTACTATTGCTCATACTTAAACTGTAGGGATTAGGAAGAAAACCACATTAAATTTAACTGTGTGTGTGTGTGTGTGTGTGTGCGTGTATGTGTGCGTGTGTGTGTATGTGTGTATATCATCCTTCAGTTCTTCTGCTTAACATATGAATTACATGATATAAAAAATTGAATTTTAAAAAAATTGAATTTTTATAAATACATGTGTTGACGTGTAATAAATGAATTTTTGTGGGGTTTGAAACTTCAACTTTTCAGTTCCCAGTCCATGTGTCAACCACTAAACTAACACAACTTTAAAACACTTGAATGCAACGCAAATACACAGTAATTTCGTGTATCTTTCACACTCACACAAACACACACACACACAAACACAAACACACACAAACACACACAAACTCTCTCACCCTCTCGCCGCTTCCAAACTCTTGATGAGTTTCTTGATCTTCCAGATCTCCACGTTTCTGTCCGCCGCGCTCGGATCATCTGCCATCTTCAGTCCTACAACAGCGGAAATAAACTGTGGTTAAAACCGGGACCGACCTGACCCGAGTGCGCGTGCGTGCGTGTGTCCAAACTAGCGCCTGGTGATCGGTGACTTGACGCCCCTCTTCGCTCCCCAAGGCCGCACTAACAAAAAATACCATGGTATTACCCTAATTTCTGACACGTACCCCGGAGGTGTTATTGTATTGTTTGAAGTACCGTACAAATAGTATGGTACATGTCGAAATACACTAACAGTATACTGTAGTTCCTCTTTAAACCCCCATATAAACCTGTGCGGAACACATTTGTTCATTATAAATACCTGACTGTCTCTCTCCGGTCCGCCGGTTTCGGTCTGTCGGTCTCTTCCACCCGCGTCACGCCGCCGCCGGTTCCTGCGGATACACGCGGGGGGAGGAGCTTCAACGCGCGCTCACTTCCTAGTTACCTGCCTAGCAACCATCGGGCGCCACGTGAGTCCAGCGGGTTGTTCCTGAAGGGGCGCTCGACTGAACCGCATTCAAATCTCAGGATTCATTTAATGGAACAACAAATATTTCAAATATCAATTATATACTGACAATTCGTCAGCAGCAGGGTTGAATAAAGAAATCACACCTGAATAATGATACAAAGAAACTTTAATAGAATTGACAAAAATACAGTGGACAACATCCGGGCCGCGCTAAGCCCCGCCCACGTTATATTTTGCTTTCCATTCTAGCCGCTTATTCCTACAGTAGAAACCATAGATATGTATAAATATGTATAAATACATATCTGTAGAGATAGATATTTATACATATCTATGGTAGAAACAGCGTCAATGCGTCGTTTTGATTGGCTAAGAGTTGCGTCGGAAGCGGAAATAAGCATAATTTAACCCTGAAGGGGTGCATGGGAAATGTATTTTTATGTTGTTCAATATAAATTATAGGTCTAAATATCATGATACATAGCTATTGTATTTAATTTAAGGTACTTAAAAACGCTATTATCTAAATACGTGTCCAATAATAATAATAATAGTAGTAATAATATCAATAATAATAATAATAGCGTCGTTTCACAGTACTTTTGCCTTTCCTGGTAATTTTACAGATGTTACAGAGGTATTCACTAAATTAATAAATTATAGCATGCAATATATTCAAAATGGCGGTGATATGAGTGTAGCCTATTTATGTTCTAATCATGATTATATAAGTACAGATTATATAAGTATATATATATACTTAGGGAAACGTTGCTTTATGGCAATGCTGTACCACAATGGAAAATGGTCAATAAAGTAATTTCCTTTTCTATTTAAATGCAAATTTCTTTTATAAATTGATAGATTTATATACTCAGAACTCATGCAAACCAAAAATAAAAGTAAATCCCTACAATTTAATCTTCACTGAAAGCTAGCTCATCCTCACTCATCACATTGAAGAGTTAAAGGGGTCATATGATGCTTTTTTAAAGATCATTATTTTGTGTATTTGGTGTAACAGAATATGTTGACATGCTTTAATGTTCAAAAAACACATTATTTTTCAAATACTGTACATTATTGTAGGAAGGAAAACTTGAAATCGCATCATATGACCCCTTTAACTCTGCACTCTTCCTATTGGCCTTTCCGTAAAATATTGCTGTATTCATTTCCAGAAAAGAAACCAGAGATGTTTAGAAGTGAGGTTATTAGAGCAATTTCTGGAGCAGTTCAACAGGTGTCTTCTGTGTGAGGATGACAGTCGCAAAAAGAGTTCTGGACGGACATTCAGATGTCATGTGACTTAAAAACAGCACGTCGTTGTCTAAGGCCTGCCCTTTTAATTCCCATAGTGTAGTTTTTTTTTTTTCCAGAATAACAAATACATTTTTAGAAATAAATTTTTGCCATATGGTAACTCCGTAAAATAAAGGTATAAAGTAATAACTTGTTTTCAATTTTGAATGATGTATGGTGTGTCTCATTGTCACCAGCAGAGGGAGACATTGTCTCTCACAAGACACAACACTGTGATTCCACATTGTGACATATGTGAGAAATGCTTGATAGATTTGGAATTGAAATATGAAGACTTTACTCATTTGTTTTACTAGACTTTGTCTGTAAATTTATTTCTGTTTTCTGTTGTGGAATTCAGGTTGAGTGTTTGCTGAAAAGCCAGTTAGTGTTTCCTTTACAATCCAGTGCAGTTAATTGGTGCACATTGTGCCTGTCGTCAGTTTAATCACTGAATAAAACATATACAAGTTTTAGAAAGTCTTACATATTAATGTATTCACATGTATTCGTCCATATGCTGGTTGATGAGTTCAGACAATTTTTATTAAGCAATAGATAAAACAAGGCGTAGCCTACTTATTAATTGACGTCCAGAGAATGGAGAGCATTCTCCAAACCTACAGGAAATGTTCTATTTACATAAAGAAAACCTTCATATAGAATAAATGAATTCATTAATTAATTAATGAAAAAATAAATAAATTCTGGCCAAAATATATATTTAAATACTTGCTAAATATATGTTGTAAACAGTTAAGCTCAATGAAATATGTTTTTGAAATTAATAATATATTTAGTTTCGACCTTCATATACCAAAATATATTTAAAAATGTATTCCAGGGGCAAGAAAATACATGTAAATGTGTTACATGATGACAACAAATGTTGTTTTTCCTTCAGATGTGATGTGATGTGATATATGTAGGCTAAATGTACTTTCTTGGATTGAAATATATGGAGGGCAAAATAACTGTTAAAAATATGCTTTTAAAAATATCTTACATTTTTTTAAATATATATAAAAAAATATAATAATAATAATAATAATAAAAAGCCCCAAAATAGGCCTATATTGGTATAAATTTTAGCAAATGTAGTTTTTGGCCATTTTATTTTTGTATATTTTGAAATATATTTAAAAAATAAAATTAGCTGTATAGGCTTTTCTGGCTAACCAACAGAGAATGTTAAAATGTGTGTTATGGGACCGTTCTGGGAACCAGAATTGTTAGCTGGGTATAAAATATGTGTGTACACACAATTCACACTCCAACTGGAACAACTGAAAGCACTTTGAACATTTTGCATGTTTATATTTCGTGTTTTTGCATGCTAACACACACTCAAGTCTGTTTCTCTTATGCAGGCCAAGAAAATCTCAGCTGAAACCGTCTGTGATAACGGCGATTTAAGGACGATAATCCCAGTAATTCTCGGCTCAAACACTTTTGAACACCCTGAGACTCTCTGGCGCTGATGCTTGGGTTATTTTGGGAAGGTTGGATGTCTCTTGTGGAGGGTGTGAGGACGTTTGCTCCCGGTGAGAGTCAGGTCAGCGTTTACGAGCGCAGAGACTGCAGCAGTTATCAGAGGAGGCAGATGGTCATTACCACCGCAGGTCCTCGCGCTCAGAATGCACGAGAGCCTGGTGCATCAGCACACCAATTATTACACTATCAACATCTGAATGATGATTTAACTTCATGTCGAATTAAAAGTCAGCACTTTTATTCTGGGAATAGACTGAAAATGATTTAGCAGACAGAAGGACGAGGGGGCACAGGAGGGCATCTGTTTTGCTGATTGTGCACTTGAATTTATTTATCTATAAATTAAGGTATCCATCTTATGTAGGGCCTATATACATACCGTAAGTGTGGCAGTGGCCATTTGTAATTTCAATATGCAAGGCTTCCGTTCTCACTCGCTTCCAGTTATTTTCACAGTACAAATCAGTTCGTTATGCTGCTTGAAACTGCATAAAGATTAGAAATGATATTTTCAACATTTACAACATATGTGACAACTTGCCCCAATTTGACATTTAGTTTGTAGTAAAGAATTCAGAAAAACCAGTGAGAGTTCTTCTAACTGAACACAGCACGATCCAACTGTTTGATGTTACTTGTTTGGTTACCATAGTTACTGTACATATTGGGTACGTTCAGAAAAACTACAGTAAATCTATTTCTGAGCAGATCTATAATAATCATCTTCAGTGTTGCTGCCAAAAGATGGTTGCATCACTACATCACTAACAGGAAGTGCACCATCTTTCTGTCCCAACTTCCTGCAGGTGTGTTTCTCTGATATGGTTCTATTCAGGGCTGCGTTCAGCCCCGACAAAAACGGTGCAAAACGTTTTTTAAACGGAAACGGTGGTGCGTTGAACACCCTGTTCTGATGACGCAAGAGTTGCAACTGTGGCAGCTGAGAAGGCCATTCTTTGTGTTCTTTTTGAAGAATTTTCGGAGCCTGATGAAATCGGTATAAATACATGTTTAATACTGCAAAATACGCTCGATGGTACAGTCACTGCCCTTGCCCTCCAGAATAAAAGAGAACATCCCAATCGAGTGAAGGGATTTGTGGAAACTGTGGTTCCTAATTATTGTGATCCAACATTTGCCTCGCATTTCAGGATGAAAAGACAAACATTTCAGGTGAAGGATAATCCACTTCTTACCTCCGAGACTGTGTTATGATCTATATGACCTTATTATTTTTATTGTGAGTATTAGGCTTATCATTATTGCTGATCACTGTTGTTGTGCTATGATATTGTAATATTTACTATCATATAATCAGAGGAGTATAGAAAAGTTTATAAAAGTGTCACTCCATAATACAATAGCAAAATATATAAATATGTATAGTATGTTTATGTTACATTAATTAGTATTTAGCACACCTTCCTGAGGAAAGGATATGGACCAGAAGACATTGCAATTACTAAATGATATTTAGACAGACTTAAAGAAGTTCCAGATCTATACTTGTGCTCTTATTATTTTAGTTATTTTGCCTTTAATGTAAATAAACATGTGCAAACAATATACTTGCTCTTGTGAATTTATTTTGATGTTAATTACATTGTGCTAGCTGTCTCTTTAATACCTCGTGGTTTATATATATGTTGCTGCTGATTGGGCTGACATTTTTGACACACCCACCAAACAAAAGAAAACGTATCTCAAACCCCGTTGCAGACCGTTGCACACTGTTTCCAGGAAACACGTCGTTCAAACCGGAAACCGTAGCAAAACGGTGTTTGATCTTGAACTTGCCCCAGGTTCTGGTAGAAATATATTTCTGTATCATTTTCAGTCTGGACAGGACTGATCTGGAATCAGAATCACAACTAACAACCCAGCATAATTTTGAAAGTTTTATATATTTATTTTTATTTTTTTGTTATTCTAGTACATCAAGTTAAACTAACAACAAAAAATGTTGCCTTGGCAACTAGCTGATTTTTTTTATTAATTAAATATTTTTTCTTTTTCCGTTAAAGTTCATTTTATTTCAAGTAATTAAAGATTTTAGATTTAGTTAACTATAATAACCCTGTGTGATGCTTATGTGTTTTGTCCAGATCTGGTAATTTATTGAAAAGTACATAAAAACAGATAATGATCAAATACATGTTTAGTAAATGGTCAAACAGATAATGATGTGAATACACCTCTGCTATGAACATGCTTTTAATTCCCAAATTTGAATTTACATTTTTTTTCAATGATTTAAGGAAAAAAAACTTTAATAAATAATAATCTTTAATAAACCCTAATGTAATCATATAAAAAAAATAATGCAGCTGAGATTTTGTATATAGGAATGTTTATTTTCACAGTTACAAGCTGAAGTTCAATACTTAATGTTAGAGGTTTGATCAGATCACTAGAAATACCAGAAATATTAATGATGCTTGACTTCAGTCGAATATCAACATGCTGTTTCTCTATCGCATCATTTTCACCAGCGCTGAATCGACACACGCAGCATTGACGGGACAAATCCCAAACTAAACAGAGGAATTAAGATGGTCGTTAGCTAGATAAACTCACCATGAAGCGTCTTTGAGACAAACACAATTATAAATGCAATTTTCAGATCTCTCCCCAAATGATTCAAGCAGGAGCAGGTCTAATCTGGTTTGCTCTTCCTGCATTATTTCATTGGATGTTATGGGGTAATTTTAGATGCCTTTTGGGCCACTGCGTGTCCAAGTCAGAAACTCCGGCCAACAGATTTGTTCCAAATGGAAAGGCTTGGTACCAGATGACTCTGAGAGGAATGATAGATCGTTGCGCGGGAGAAGTAAGCGCTTTCAGGTCCTGCCAGGATCTCCTTGCAGAGAGGATGCTGGGTAATGGGTAGGATTCGTGCTTCAGGTATGCAAATGTGTTTCAAACACAGATGATCTCCTCTAGTCCTGTCTGTTTTTTTGCAAAAAATCCCATGATGCAGCAGTTTCGGCGACATGGCGGCTTTTTTTTCCGCTTATGCAAACGGTTCCTCAGATGCCTCAGATATCAGTCTGAATGTCACACACGAGCCATCAACATGACGAGATCAAATGGAGACTAATAGCTGCCGTCTGCAGAGGAACTGATGCGATTATGTGTCAACAACAGCGTGTCTCTTCACTGGCACTAATTGATCAGACGTGATTTCCCTTCAGCGCTGTCATGGTTATGGTTCAGGGTTATGGTTCAGGGTTAAGGTCAAAGGTCACATTTATTTCAGTAGCGCCTTATTCAGTACAGAATGTTTTAAAGCAGAACAGAACAATTAAAAAAGAAACTAATTCAATTTTAGCTGTAAAGCAGCTCTACTGAAGACAATAGAGTCATTATTCAGCTCAATTCAACTCAGTCTTGATTCAGTTATATATTAGTTCACGGTTAGAACTAGATTTACACATCACTGCAATCAAATCATTGTTTTGTACTGTAGAAGTTCTGAAGAAGTTTCAGAAAAGACAAATATCCATATTTATGTATTAATTACACAAATGTCTTTATTATAACATGCATTGATGTGTTGCTCACAATAAGACCAGGAACATGATTTAAGAATGTAAACAGAATCACTTACTTGAACCCTGTTGACCTTAAGGTCAGATGTCAAAGGTCATGGTTAAAGGTCAGATTGAGTGTTATGATTCAAGGTTAACATTTGTTTTAGTTGCATGTGTGTGAAAAGACCCAAGA
>NW_015548267.1:600339-606364 GCF_001515605.1 Sinocyclocheilus anshuiensis
GTGGAACAAGCAATATTCAGTTAGTTAAAATGTTTGAAACACACTGGATTTATTGATGATAAAAATAAATCTGGTTATTTATAATACATGCATTTTTTTGTATTTTTGCAGAAATCTGACCTGCTCCACTGATGTATGACTGACAAATATGCATCACATTAAGTTTATTAGTTCATGTTAAAACTGTGTAATCTAAATGCACGGTAATTTTATATGCAATTCAAAAACATAAATCTTCTATTTAGGCCTAAATGCATATACTGCTTAGTGTTTTTATGAAAAGCATATGCAACAGCAAAACATTTCAAGGTTGCATGTTTAATTTTTTTCTGCTTTCCTTAAAGAAGCATGATTAATTGTGAGTGACAGAGACAGACTGAATGTTTCACTCACATTTAGGGGTTTATGTGCTCTCGTCCACCTTGCAAAGGATGTTATTTGTCGATCAGGTGGATGTGGAAGTGTGTTTGGGTTATTTCAGGGGTGAGAGACGACATCTGCTCGGCTTTCAGGCTTGAGTTTATGATGCCTTCAGACTGATATAATCCCTCCGGGGACTCCAACGTGCTTCTACACTCAATGAATCACGTCTTCCAGGAAACTCAATGAAAACTCTTCAACAACTCAAACACACCGGCTTTGAGTTGTGTGACAGAGCAGCATGAAATGTTAAGCCTCCACAGCAGGGGTTTTCAGGGCTTGAAAACCCCTAGGAGGGGGCGCCAGCACCTGTCAAGGGGGGCGCGAGCATCAGTTAATTCAGAGACGTTCTCTTGAGAATTTATGAATATGAGTTAACAAATCTTTAGCCATCCACTAGGGGGCAATCTGACTCCCACTGCTAGTCGACAGTTAGAGCAGAGTTGGCTCGAGTATCAGTCACGCTCAGTGTTGCCAAGTCTTTTTCGAATTGGGCTACGTTAACACTTGCCGCGTTTTGTAGTTTTGGGTTAGTTTTGAGTAGCAATTAGGCGGGTTTTGTTGTGAAAACCTGGCAACCCTGGTCACGCTTATTGACAGTGTAAGATGATTTACGATTAGCCGTGTCGGAAATCCAACCACGGATTGGCATGTTGTTATCTCAGAAACAGGCTCAGCCATCACATTGAATCAGGTAAACTGGTTATATATTTATGTTTCAGTATAATTACGCACGCTATACCAGGGTCGGTTCTAAACCCTTTTTAGGTGGGTTTCAGCCCCTCTATCTGTCACCTTAGCCCCCCAAAACTATCTTAACGATCAGGCCAGTGCTGCTTCCTCGAGAAAGTTTTTCATTCTCACGTGTTTTCAGTCTTGTCAGTTTAAACATTAAAGTAATTTTAAGCCATTTAAGCCCAAGACATCTCAATGCGGTACTCACGCACTGTGATAGAGCGTTTCTATGCGCACCACTCACACACCTGAAGTGCACAAACAGATAGCCTTCTCAGACAGCAGGTGAATATCAATGGCTGTCTTGACAAGTATCCTTGTAAGCGCAGTTGGTTGTTTTAAGTGAATGTAAACAGTGAAGAAAATATCAAATGTACATCAGTATAACGGATCCGTGCATTTCTTATGTAAATAATGTTAATCAAAAAGAGCAAAAGAAAAATTGTTCGCTGCTTTAATAGCTTTAATTGGATATTTGCGATACATGACGATTTTTGGGGGCGCGAGTGAAATTAGACCAACTTGGGGGGGCGCATGTCCTAAAAGGTTGAAAACCCCTGCTCCACAGGATCGACTGCTGAACATGTCTGTCATGTAACACGTGTTTGAAGTGCTTTAACTGCAGAGAGGATTCAGTCTGAACTGTTGAAAGTTGTTTGCAATCAGACCTAAAGCCAGTGACATATGAATGCTGATTGTGTTTAAGAGGCTTTTTGTTCAGATCTGTTCATTTATTTAAACACATATAAAAAATGATGACAGGAAAGAGAGCACCTAACACAGGCCCCTGAGACAGGAACCAAGACTTCTTCCACATGACTAAGGCATGAAGGCAGCGTCGCGTGAACTTGATAATGCGAAATGGTTTGCCCCTCAGGGAGAACCTCTTGGTACTGAGTACAGCAGTCTCATGTACAGTAGGCCAAAAGGTATCATGTTGGACACTGCCATCAGACCCAACAGTCTCTGAAACTGCTTTGCATGAGTGACTGGCCTAGCTTGACACTGTTCATGGCTGCGAGGACCGAATTGATATGAGCAGGAGACAGATGTGCCTGCATCATCGTTGAATCCCACACCATGCCAAGATAGGTGGTCCTCTGAACCAGAGAAAGCACACTCTTCTTGGCGTTCAGCCTCAACTCCAGCTCTTTCATATGGGCGAGAACAACATCTCAATGCCGAACTGCCATCTGCTACGACTGGGCTAAGATCAGCCAGTCATCGATTTAATTTAGTATGCGGATGCCCTGGAGTCTGAGAGGAGCTAAGGCAGCATCCACACACTTGGTGAAAGTGCGGGGTGACAGCGCTAGACTGAACGGAAGAACCCGGTATTGGTATGCTTCGCCCCCGAAAACAAACCTCAGGAACTTCCTGTGTTTGGGAAGGATAGAGACATGAATGCATGCATTCTTCAAATCTAAACCAGTCCTCAGACTTGATTTGCGTCACAATCTGTTTCAACATCAGCATCTTGAATCTGAACATCTTGACAGAGTGGGTAAGTTGGCGCAGATCTATGATAGGACACAACCCCCCATCCTTCTTGGGAACAATAAAGTGAAGTATTGGCTGTAAAAGCCAGACTTCCTCTCGAGCAGAGGGATGCGCTCTATAGCCTCCTTTCTCAAGAGGGTAGCCACTTCTTGTTCCTTCACCAGTGCCTGCTCAGGGAGTACCACAGTAAGTGTGACCCTGTTGAATAGAGGCAGACGAGAACCGGATGGTAGCCTCTTTCCACTGTCTGCAGAACCCACTGAGACTCGTTTGGCAGACGTCTCCAGGCAGCCAAAAAGTCTACTAAGGGAACCAGCCTCTCGAGACTGGCCTCTGGTGTTGTCAGAACAACCGACTTGATGCCCTGAAGCAGTTGGCCAGCAGAGACCGACCAATCCATCTGTTCTGGAATCCTCACTGCAGGATGCGAACCTCCCAGGACCACTAAGTTTCTGGGCAGAGACTGAGAGGTCTGCTCGCTGGAGACCGCTCTGCCCTGAATAGGGTGATCATACGGGCCATTTTTACGGGACGCACCCTTGCCAGGATTTCTATATTGCCTGAAATATCCAGGTTTTGGCTGTTAGCACTGTGCAGATCGATCGTTGTATGACATTATTTCACGAGAGCTATAGAGAGCAGAACAGACGGCTCCTTATGCTTTCAAATCGCTCTCGCGGTATTCTGGTGTCATACAACAATCGGTGTGCAGCTTCAAGTCGAACGAACAAACAAACACATGCACATATTTGCATCGCTTTGATCGTTCTCACCTGCTCACGTGCAATGTGCCACGATTGGTCGATTATGTACAATACCTGCATGTTATTGGTCAAACTACTTTGGATGTTTTAGGCAATATAAAATCATGGCCAGGACGTGTCCCGTATAAATGGCACATATGGCCACCCAAGCCCCGAAGCACCAGAGGTGGCAAGGTTGACAGACCAGCCCCCTGAGGGCACTGAGGAGAGGCGGGCAGCGAAACCTTCCTAGAGAGAATGACAGTCTGCAGATCCACCTTCTCCCTAGTTGGCTTTGGCTGACAGCCCAGGAAGTGACACACTTCTTCTGCTGCGCCCTGTATGAGCTGGTAGACAGCTCCCGCCCTGCAGCCCCTGAGGCCTGGATCCGGCGAGAGAGGTACCGATGGAATGCTGCCGCCTGCTTCATAGCCTCCTGGAACCTCTCGATGACCAAGCTCACTGCGTCGCCGAAGAGGCCCAAAGGGACAAGCGGGGCACACAAAAAGGAAGAACCTGTCCTTATCCCTCATGTTGGACAGGTTCAACCAGAGATGTCTCTCCGTGGCCAAATCTGCAGCCCTCCAGAGCTCCCTGATGTCATTGGAGCAAACTTCTTCACCTTCGTTCAGGTCTTTGAGCAGGTCAGCCTGGTATGCCTGCAACAACGCCATAGTATGCAGGCATGTGCCAGCCTGACCCACTGTCGTGAAGGCTTTACCTACCAAAGCTGAAGTTGTTCTAAGCGGCATGGTGGGTAGTGCCACAGCCTTCAGGAACAATGCTGACTGAGTGGACAGATAGCTGGCAAGTGTCTGATCAACCTTAGGCATTGCCCCATAGCCATGCTGCTTCAGCCCCAGGATGTTGGAATAATTGGAGACATTGGGGCTGAATATGTGAGCAGAGTATGGTCTTTCCCATGATCTCGCAACCTCAGCGTGGAGATCAGGGAAGAAAGGAAGGCTCAGGCATAAAGGAGGTGTCTTAGAGCGCAGGAAGCGCTCATGCAGCCTTCCTGCTTCTCATCGGGCCATTCGATCTTTAATTTTCATACAACCCTAGTCACCACCTCCAACAGCTCCTCATACTGGATGTACTGGGGTGAAAATTGCCCAGTTTTAATCTGGTCAAGGCTCACCACATCAACCACCTCAGAGGAAGGAAGGTGAGGCCTCGTGCCCTCACTCTGGAGGGAAGTAATCGTGGGTGAGGACGAAGAAAGGGCCATGCCTGTCTCCAACCCCTCCACCAGATCCATCTGCGATCCCCACAGCCCAAGTCTCCATTCTGCCTCGGCAGCCACGGGACCCGAGCCATGAGGACAGCGAGTCTGAGCACTCTCCTCAAAGAGAGCCAGGTGGGAGCAGAGACTGCGCAGCGGCATGAGTTCACAATCCGCACAGAGCGTGTGTATCCCCACCTGTGATGTAGCAACGGCAGGGAGGAACACACAACCTGAAACACTGCCTGTCACTCTCTTTGCTATCTTGCATATTGACTCATTCATTTGTGCACTGGCACGGCACACACACTTCACACGCACTTCAAAGACGTACACAACACAGAGCGCTTGCTGAAGAGCAGAAGCTAACGCTGTTTACACCAGGTGTGCTTTTAAGCTTCCTGGTTGCTACGTTATCCCACCTGCTTCGTCTCGCCACTCTATTGGACTGATTTCACAAGTGCTTCAGGACGCGGTCACGCAGAGGCATTCCCAAAGCGTTTCTGACGCAGCACGTTCCTGAAGGGGAAATACATGGCCACTGGTGCTCAGAAATGTAAAATCAAACATTTCAAGGTGCTCATGGTGAAATGTAAAAAGTAGGGGTGTAACGATTCACTCGTTTTCTCGATGCATCAATTACAAACCCTGACGATGCATATGCATCGATCTTGAAACATGGATTTTTGAATTGTGAATCGTCGATTTCGGACAGTAATCGATTTAAAATACTAAGAACCTAATGAATCGCGATTTCTATAGCGATTCAATGCTTTCCAAATTTATACACATTAAATTACTACAAGCACAAATTAATGGAGACCTTGAACAGTGTTCGTGCCCTCGCATCTCTCCTTCACACGCTCCACTATTTACTGCCTGTGACTGTCAAAGGATTGCGCTCGCGCTCCGTTCGTCTCACTGACACAATTTTTGAGCAGCTGATGTGTGATCTCTCCGCACTCGTGGCCACTCAGTATTTCTAAAGTGAAGTAGTTTTACTTTTCTGTAGTTTTTCAATGGCTCTCGGTCATGCCGACGACATTACCTGAGCAGTCAAATTTATTGCATGGACGGAGCACAAATGTAAGTGTCTAAAGCATACGCGCAGTTCCATTGAATGATAAATGTGTTTTAACAATGTCGTTGAAATAACCACAGCGTTAACAACAACCTTAAAATAAGAGCGCGAGGTTTATCTGATAATCAGATGCATGAAAGTAGCGTTCGTTGCTATAGCAAACAGACATCGGGCATTTTTCTTTCAGAATCATCATTCGCTGATGGAGAGGAAAAGTTAAATACTATAGCATTTTATTTTATGAAAATTAGATAAAGAAGTTTTCGCACTGAAAGGGAAGTGTTCCCGCGCTCATAGAACTTAAGACGTGCCAGGCTATAT
>NW_015548267.1:606989-622036 GCF_001515605.1 Sinocyclocheilus anshuiensis
AATTTATGAATGATGCAGTGCTAATTGACATATAATTTATTACAGTACAGAAACTATAAAGTATATGTTCTACCTTATTCTGTGCAGAACATTGATTGTTTGAAGTATATAAAACACTCATAAAATTGCCATTAGGAAAAAATTATAGATTACAAATGATTGATTATTGTCCAGCAGTGTATTTGATTTCTTATCGCAAATTCAAAGTAAGAGATAAGAAAATAATTCCTTGTAAAAAACAAAATAATAATACATACATAAAATTATTGTATTCAACATTTCTGTCACCACAGAAATGATGGCTACACCCCTGGTGTGACAAAATTTTAGCCTATACATAATATTTTTAAAGCTCCTTTTTAAAATCTTGGCTTACATACATTTTTACATATGCCATGTCATGCCATAGCATCATTAAACTAGCATCTAACAATGGACAAAAGTGGTTTCTCTAACCTATGATTCTGTAACCATAAAGGCTGCTGTGTAATTTGCTGTGCAACTAAGCATTTAAAGAATTTAGGGGAAGCATTTAAATAATCCTGTCAATGCACTTAAAGAATGCAGAATCGAATCGTTAATCGAATCGAATTTAATTGTGAATCGAATCAAATCATTCTGAATTAGCAAAAGTCGTTCTTGAATCGAAAACCTATGAATCGTGAATTGAATCGATTCGCTGTCTACCCAAAGATTCACAGCCCTTGTAAAAAGCCTTTAATAAATTGGGCTAAGCATTAGTTTTGCCTTGGAATTTGGAACATTTTTGTGAGGTGTTAAGGAAAACATATCTAGGTGTTGTAACCATCCTGAGATTGTAAGAAAAAAATCTGCTTATTATTATGATTATGATTATTATTATTATTATTAAAAATAATTATAAGCAAAATCAGTGAAGCAGTTGTTTAAAAGTATTTACTTTTTTAAGTTTTGTCCGGAATTTTAAAGGCTGGATTTTGCTTAGCACACTAGCTCTCTACTTTTATTTACTTATATGCAACTATAAATTTTTTTTTATGTATAATTCTATAATTAATTACTGTGCGCCCGTTTTTGAGCATTGTCTGAAAAACGACATACCCAAATAAAAATGTCTGTAGCTCTTGAACCCTATGGTCTATATTTATAAATCTGGTACATGCAAAATACTTGTTTTTTTTTTCAGTTGTAATTGTAATTTTTTTTTCTCTGCTAATTATTATGAATATCCAGTTACTGAAAAACTAAAGCAACTATTTACAGTGTAGGAAGACACTCAAGGGAGTCACTAAAAAGGTTTGTTCTCTGACCAACTGGATACCAAAGTCACTGAAACACAGGAAAGGGAGAGAGAGCGTGTAAACAAAACAAATCAAACTTGCAACACTGTTTACATGTTGTATACACACACATAAACACACACACACACACTCAACACACGCACTCAACACACGCACGCACGCACAAACAAACACACACACATACTCAATATACATACGCACAAACATGCATGCATACATACATACATGCATACATGCATACATGCATACATACATACATAAATCATGTAGTCCCCTCATATTTTTCCTCTCCGTTGTCATTTTTATAATCTAAAACAGCTAACATGAAACAAAATCTGCAAACACATGATAAACACATAAGCATTCAAGAGAAAGGAGTTGAAATTTACGTGCCAATGCTATCCCTGCCTGTCATGCATCTCTCCGGGTCTTTCTGCTGCTCTTCGCCACTGCTTCACACACACTAACTTTGTAAACGTGCTTGTGGTTGGCTAACACTTCCATCCATCAAAACTTTGCTGGCTAGGCATTGGCTGGCTTCAAACAGCCCAAAACTGCGATGCACAGATTGGCACCTCGCTGAGCTTGTCAGCGACTCCGTCTCTGTTCTGGGTTATAACATCGCCTGTGATTGAAGGAGAGAGACTGGGAGGGCTCATTTTGCTCGGAAGAGACTATTCTATATGAAACAAATGCCATTTCAAAGCTGGAATCGATATTTCTTTGAAAATGGACGCTATCGACAACTATAACTCGAATCGCTCATGTAAACAAAGGAGGCTCTTTCGTTTTTCCCCCTATTTTTTCGTTGTTTTAGATTAAAAAGTGGGATGCATTTTGAAGAGTGGACTCTTATCTTGAAATGTTGTGCTGGTGTCTCTTGTAATAGTCCGAGCTGACCAGAACTATAGGCGATGAAACGTAAGTCCTGCCGTTCACTTTGTACATGTTTAAATGGCCGGTCCTTCAACATTTATATTAACCCTTTCCTCTCTGGTGTATTGATTTAAAAAACAAGCTCAGAACATGGATCTTGAGTGTTTTAGCTGTCAAATGATATATAGTTTATGATAGTTGATTGAATATTGTTTTAAAACAAAGGTAATAAAAAGCACAGACACGCCTAAACACGCCCTTCCGGCCCACCCGCGGGCCGGTGCGGGTTAACAGGTTTTAATGTACCATAATGAAATAAATAACTTTTTTTTTCTGGTATATCAAAGGCTGAGTATTTCTGCCAAATAAAGACATACCAAAAATATAGTAAGAGTAGTATTCAGAATTCAGCCTTTAAAATATCTAGATGGTGTTACTGTCATGAGAGCATAAAAATTGCTTATGTTTATTATTATTATAAAAAACAGTGAAGCAGCTGTCTAAAAATATAAATATTTTAAATAAAAAACTGTCAGGTATTTTATAGACTGAATTTAAAATAACATGACAAAAGGAAAGCAGTTCTAACAACCTGACACATTAATTTTAATAGATTTTTTTCCTGTTTAAGATCTCAAACATCCTTATTTGTCATTGATCTTATGTGTGTGTGTGTGTTTCTTTCCTCTTAATCTCTATGGGATCATTCCTGTCACATCTGACGAGAGCTGCTTTATGCTTCAGCTCTGAAATATTAAGTGGATTAATGAAGAATTTAAGAGCGTCAGTATCATAAATATAAATAGGAGTTTTACAGACAGTTGAGATCTAGGCCAGTACATGTAGGCTGGATTTGCCATGACACTGCTGCAGGCGAAGCGTGCAGCTAATCCAACCGTGCATATGTGTGTGTGTGTGTGTGCGCACGCGTGTAATTCAAGCGGTGAAGGTCAAACACAAGGGAAAGCAGGAGTTCAGGAGTTCCTTTTTGGCTTGACTGACAGGGCTGAATGAGGCCATTATTCTGCTTTAATATGACAGTGCGGGAAGAGAAGCACGTCCTCTAGTGGCTAGTGTATCTGATCTGATCAAGAAACACCTGCCCTCTTCATCATTAGTGCAGAAAAACCTCACAATCCACCTTTCAATATGAATGAGCTTGTGCTAGTTAGTGATATTCACCAAGGCAAAGATTAGCACATGGTTATGACTAGGGAATTTTCGAAACTCCAAATGAAATATTAAATGAAAGTTGAGCGTGTGCATCGTCCTGCAATATCTAGAGACTAGATCAGGGGTGCCCAAGCTCGGTCCTGGAGGGCCGGTGTCCTGCAGAGTTTAGCTCCAACCCCAATTGATCAGGACTCTTCTCACACTCAGGAAAGCACATATCCACCACATAAGAAAACACATTTTTTTGGTAAATCATATTTATGATATAAATTGTCATCATTATAAGATAAAAATCATAACTACGACAAAAGTTGAAATTATTACATAATCTGAAATTGTGATAAAATGTCATAATTATGATAAAAGGTAAATCAAACTTATATGAGGTAAAAAGTTGGAATTGTGGAGATAAATTGAAATTCTGAAAAAATGTATAGAGATAAAAATTAGGACACACTAAGTCATAAATCTAAGATATAAATCCAAATTTTTGTATTTAAAGTCAAAAACCACAAAATACATAAATCTTATATTTAGGCCTAAATATTAGTATATACTGTTTTTATGTATGTGTTTTTATGAATAGTATAAGCAACAGCAAAACATTTCTTCCTAAGTTGCATGTTTAATTGTTTTGCTTTTCTTTATCCATAAAAAAGCATGAATTATGAAAAATGCATAAAGATAAAAATTAAGACATACTAAGTCATAATTATAAGATAAAAATCACAATTTGTGTCTCTAAAGTCGAAAATCAAAAAGTCAAAATTATGAGAAAAAGTGACAAAATTATGATAAATGTAAATTATGAAATAGAAGTTGCAATTATAATAATGAGTTAAAATTATGGAATAGTCATAATTACAACAAAGTTGTGAGGTAAGTCAAAATTATGAGATAAAAAGTTGAAATTATGGAGATAAATTGAATGTGACTAAATTGGAAATTATGAAATAAAGAGTGAAAATTATGAGATAAGTTGACAATATGAAATAATACTGTAAGTTGAAATTGAGATAAAAATTAAATTTTGAGATGAAAAGTAATTTATGACAAAGTTGTGAAATAAAAATTCAAACTTGGGAGATAAACGGAAAATATGAAATACTATGTTGAAATTATGAGTTGTCAAAATTATGAGATAGTTTAAATAGTTTTAAAAGATAAATAGAAAATTGAAATTATGAGATAAAAAAGTAATTCTGACATAAGCAGTCAATTTCTTTGACATTTTTGCCATAGTTATGATCCATGTCAAAATTTTTTATGTTGTGGAAATGGGACACAAAACTGTTAAGATCAACAAAAAAAATCTAGTTTTACCTTTTAATTCTATTAGTCGAATCTGAATCCCAAACATATTGGCCCATAATACGGGGAAATAACAGATTAATGCTAATTGCTGTCTCACTCATAGAGGGAACACACGTTCTGGCATATGTTGTGGCTACCTACAATCCCTCTGGAGACCTCTGAAACATCTCTCTTGTTTTCTGACGGACTCTGAAAGGGGACAAATTGACATGTTGAATGCAGGTATTTTAAGGAGGCCAGATGGTGCAAATTCCCATGTTACCGTTTAAATAATCTCCACGGCTGCAGTCAGCTTGAAATTGCTTTTATCGGAGGTGAGGAGCCGAGAGTGAGGAGATCCCACTTCAGTAAAGATTTCTGGAACAAGAGGAACGTGCCAGAATCCAACTGAAACCATATCGGTTAGCACGTCCTAAATGGAGTGAGACGAGAGAGAGATGAGAGAGAGAGAACGAGTGGGCGACACAGACGGACAGAGAGTGACTGACAAAATAATGGATTTTTCTGCTGGCCTAATGAATTAAAGCATATAAATCGGGTCTTATGAAATCAATGGGTGAATAAAGCTTATCAAATGAAGACAAAGGAACAGCGTCTGCTGTCTCCGCTGGAGATCATTAGCTTTGACAGATGCGTGCAGCTTGTGAGCGTGCCGTTCTGCGGGCGTATCCATGGGAAATAGTGTCTCAGACAACAATCAATACATGAAGATATTGATGATATTAAAGTTTCAGTGTTATGGTGGACGGATTGTATTTTTCTAGATGCGAGCCAAATACTGATCTGAGCTGTGACTGATGAAAGTCAGCATGAAGTAAAAATTCTAAATATTTTTTTTCTAAATGCATGTTATAGATCTTACTATGTATAATTCAATCGTGCAAAAAAAAAAAAAAAAGGCCTCGTAATGTTAAACCAAAATGTCATAAATGGACTTTCTGGTGAAACAGCAGTTAAAAAAGTTTTGAAATATTGAAAATATTTAAATTATTCAATAAAAAGTTCAAATCATGAAATTCTAAGTAAAAAATATGAGATAAAAAGTTGAAATTATGACTTCTCCAGTGACTTATCCCACTTGAACAAAACAACAGTGGAAATTATTAAATACAAAATCAAAATTATAAGATAAAAAGGTGTAATTATGATATTATAGAATATAAAGGTTAAAATTATGAGATATAAAGTTGAAATTATGAAATAGTCAAAATTGTGAGATAAAAAGTTGAATTTATGAGACAAAAAGGTTGAAATTATGATATAAAGCTGAAATCATGAAAAGCTCAATCGAAAATGAGATAAAAAGTTGAAACTATGACTTCTCCAATCATGTATTCCACTTAAAACTCGTGCTTGCAAACTCATCTTGATCTGCATTCAACTTTTGAGTGCCACACTGCATCTCATCCATCAACATCCAATCAACAACTGATGCATAGAACCAAGTCCCGCCCTACATTTTTTCTTTTTCGAAAATCTGTTGGAAATTTTTTTTTACTGCTACTTCAGTTTCAATGTGACTATAAACCAAGTCCCTTTAAGGCAAGTCATGTCACTCGGCAGCCATCTTTGAAACGCCTCTCGGGCATCCAATTGCAGCTCCTATCTCTTTAAATGGGGAAACATCAGATTCTCCAAACTTGCGGCTAAATTTTATATTTGAAATCACCAATGAAATCTGACAACAACTGTATCATAAATGTTGTTTATTTTGCTCAAATAGCATTATAAAAAGCTTATTTCTAATGGTGTGTTCACACCAGACGGGAAGCGAATATGCGCATCGCGTCACTCGCTCTAGATTACTCGCGGGATGTTTTTCGTGTCACTCGCGCGAATAAAAACTACAATCGCTGTTTTGTACCTGTTGTCAAAAAGTCCCAAATACAATGGAAAGCCAAACGCCGACGTGTCTGGGTTCACAGCACCATCCAGAGGAGGATGAATAACATTAGGATCCTGTATTAATGTGTGTGTTACATTTTACTACTGTATATATACACCCAGGGCCGTTTCTAGGCATAGGCGAGCTAGGCGGTCGCCTAGGGCGCCACCAGCTGAAGGGGCGTCAGTGAGCGCACGTACTGGCACTTTTAGCAGGGTTGTGATAAAAAGTGACATGGTCACCCTGAAATCTGACTGCCGCCCCCACTGGATCCCCCAACATTATTGGGCTAGAGTAGTGTCAATCTGACGATGCCTGTATGCCGCTAGATCAGAGTGCTGTCAATTGCTGCCTGATTGTTGCATGCAAAGTTTGCATTTGGAGCGCTCAACAACGCCATTAGATCAGTGGGCTCTGTCAGTGCTTTGACAAGGTAACACTTTTTTTTGCCATGCAATAAAGCTAAGTTCAAAGGCCAATTTAAAATATTGGTACAGTAAATAAAGTGTATATTAAGTGTATATATCCAAATATTTGTGGCAGATTTGTCCAAAACGTGTGCGTTTTTTGCGCCAATGCATTGTTAAAGGATCAGCGTGTCCTGTAATATTCCCATATAAACTTTAACATCCATCGCCCGGTGCGAATTCGCCTCTATTCGTGTCTTTGCGTTGACTTTGTATGTGATCTACTTGCACGAATAATGCAATATGTTCAATAGTGTGAACACACTGAGGTTAGACCAGCCAGTGCGCATGCGCAGTCCTAAGCGCACGTCTCAGAACGCTGACTGTTTCTATAGCAACCACGATTTCTAATGGCAGCTGCAGTGACGCAATGACTTTACTGATTAGCGATTGGCTCTTTTGCTCAGAAGGCGGGGCTTCGTTCGGTAGAGCGGCCATATTGAGTGTTGCATTTTTCCCCATTCAAAACTATACGAGTGACACGTCTTGGGTATTCTAAAATCTTTGCTATAAATACACAAATCGAGGAAAAATATTTGTGTTGATGGATTCAAACATTTCAGACATTCAAAAACGGCTAATGGAACCGAACACAATGAAAACTGTTCAATTCTATTATATTTATAATAAGAACTAGTTCTCGACCAGTTTCCTACAGAAACACACAAGCAGAAAAGAGCTTCACAGATGGAGAAGAACTGGACGAGGACAAACTCCAGTTTTATTCAGACAAACAATTTCTCAAGGAATCATTTTACAGCTAAAACTAAAAATAAAAAAGGAAGAGAGAGAGAAAAAAAAAGAGAGAAACAAAACGAACCAAACAGAGCAAATAAATCAGCCCAGAACAAGAACATTCCACTGGGACTCTCGATCAGGAGGGGAAAATGACGGGAAAACACGAGAACAGAGAGAAACCACCGAAGCGGTGCCGGCGTTCGGCTGGAGAATCTGAAACATGTCTGATGTTACTGAATCAAAACCAGCAGGTTCACTTTTCAGATCTGACCCAGAACGGGGGATTAATCAGCTGATATTTGAGATCATGGACTAATAACAATGTCTACTTCGGTGGTGAATTCAAAACTGTTCTGTTTTGTGGTTTAGTGATTTTTGAGCACAGAATGTGTAAAACACACTCAGATTTCAAAGGGGGTTTCACAGCGATGCTATAGCAGAACCATTTTTGGTTCCTCAAAGAACCTTCTATTAAACAGTTCTTAACTCTTTCCCCACCAGCATTTTTGAGAAAATGTTGCCAGCCACTGCCAGCGATTTTGATGATTTCACTAAAATTTGATGGCCTCCAGTATATTTTGCTGTATGGATATTTGAATATGCAATACACCAAAATAAAGATCAAAGCCTCTACTTTTAAACAAAAAATTCTGTTTTATTCTATCTTAAAGCATTCTTTTTTATCAACACTTGAATATAGGTAGGTTTCATAAAAAATGCATAATTTTGAGCAAAAAGGTGAGAAAATCACATTTTTATCAAAAACTACATCTAGATAATATTCAGTACGATTATCAAAGCATAAATCCACTAAATCGCTTCCATCAACACCTCCAAAGCTTGCACAGACATATTCCACTTCCTGGATCAACATTTCACTCTGTAACATTATGCCGTTTTCATTTATATGCTGTCTATTGCTGATGATCGCATTATTTTTCATATGCATCTGTTTACATAGAGATCGCTCGTTTCTCCGTCCTGTTCACGTGTGTTTTTGTTCGGGAGGTTTTGTACTCGTTCAGAAGATGCTTAATAGCGCCCCCGAGTGTATAACCGCGAAAACACGGAAAGCTGTAAAAACTCGTCTTTGGCGGGGAAGCGTTTTCTTTTAAAAGACGAGATAACTCGTCAATGGCGGGGAAAGAGTTCAAATAACCTTTTTATTCTTTTGAAAAACCTTTATCATCCATGGAAGCTTTCATGGATGTTAAAGTTTCTTCAAGGAACCATCTATGCCAATAAAGAACCTTTATTTGTAAGAGTTTGTTTATTTCATTTCAACAATGTTGTGTTCACCTCATTTTCCACTATTAAATTTGATCAGCCAGCAAGTTTTCGGTTTTGGCTGTTAAAAACCCATATCGGGCCAGATTGAACACTGAATCCGGTGTGAACAGCGGCACTCTGACGGTGGAAAGAGAGCAAGACACAGATAGAGAGACAGACAGATCGCGAGAGGAGGGTCTGTACACTGAACTCAGGACCACAGGAGGGTTTTTACACATCCAGACTCAGGCAAGGCAAATGGACAAAGCCACATGACGTCATTAATTACATCTCCAGCTGAATTCAGCATTTTTCTTGTTTTTTTTTTACACATTAATTATTGTCTTTACAGAGTAAAAAATATATAGAATTAACAAAGGAAACTCTTGCAAATATGGTCATCGACTGTTTCATCTGTAGCTGCAGGTGTGAGTGGTCAGATCGCCTGTGTGTGTGTGTGTGTGTGTATGTGGTAAAATATGTGAAAACATTGTGATGAAGCAGGCAGAGGCAGAGGCAGAGGCAGGAAAGGAAGTGGGCAGGACGGGCCGGGGGAAGTTTACAGTTGCAGGCCAGGCATCAGACACACAGCAGCACTGGGGGGGGTCACCTCAAAGGTCAAAGGTCATTGTTATCATCAGAAGTCCATGATGCAGTTCTGCAGAGATCAGATACGGGGTGTGTGTGTGTGTGTGATGCTCTCAGCGTATCAAGATAACAACTGATTTAATCTGAGAATGTGATCGATAGACAGAGAGAGAGAGAAAGAGAGTCAGAATGAAAGAAAGATGGACTTTCTGTAGCTTTATGTTCATATTTCAGGATAGGGCTGCAAGATTAATCGAAATAAAACCAAAATCACAACATGGCTTAGTTTAAATAAAAAAGGCTGTGATTTAATTAAAATATAAATGCGCTGTGTGTGAAGCGGCCAGAGTGAAGCGTGACGCTGTGTTCATTTACACGCGAACAGCTCCAAAAAAAAAAAGGGCTTTCTGAGGTTTTCTGCCAAAATAAAAGCTTTAAGGTTTAATGTTTGAAAATGAAGAAATTAAGAAAGCCATAAATAGCACTGTAATTTTTACAGTTTTATATTATTATTTATAACAATATATTATTATTAATATTATTTTTTTCAAATACTCAATTTTGTTTTATAAATTGAAATATTACAATAGTAATAGTTCTTATTTTGTTTAGTTTTTTTTTTATTTAATATTTCCTAATTATTAATGAAATAAAAAAATAAAAAATTGTTCCTCCCGAAATCATGCAGCTCTAATTGGTTTTCATATAACTGGAGTGATCTGAGAGCTGCTAAAAAGCAAAATCATGGAGGTTTGGAACAACACGAGGGTTCTTTCTTTGAATACCCTCAAAGAAAGAACCCTCCTGTTGTTCCAAACCTCAATGATTTTGCTTTTTAGCAGCTCTCAGATCACTCCAGTTATATGAAAACCAATGGTGTCTGTTGTCATATCTTTTATCATATTTAATAAAACACAAATGAGATTTTAGATATGTATTTCTTAAATGCCATAGAAATGCAATTCCTTTTAATGAAAAGTTCTTAAAAGAACCATTTTTTCTTTGTGTAAAGAACCTTTTTCCAATATAAAGAACCTTTTGTGGAATGGATGTTAAAGGTTCTTCATGGAACCATTGATGCCAATAAAGAACCTTTAATTTCAAGACTGTATGATGCTTTTATGTCTTTGTTGTTGTTGTTTTGTTTAGTCTGCTTTCCCTGTAATGTTTAAAAGCAGTGAAAATGTTCTTTAAAAACCTGTTCATACGGGTTTGGAACAACACCAGGGTGAGTAAATTATTTCTGTCTTCTTATTTACTCATCTTGATCTATTAAATGTGTCTCTTACTTCAAGATATACCACCATTTACATGGAAATGAAAAGGTGCAGTGAGGAACACAGGGAAAAAAAGAAGAGAATAAAAAGATGTTAGGAAGCCATAAGCCCATCAGTTCGTTCCTCTGTTACCCATAATCCCTCAGGAGCACCCAGAAACTTCCCCTCTGGGCGCAAAACGCCTCATATAATCCATCTGCAGTGGTGTCTATGATCACAGAGCGAGACATCTCCTTCTGCGGAGAACTCACTGCTGACATGAGCGACAAAAGACGTGCCAGAAAGATGAGAAACGAACGTGTGAATATAGTCAGAGGAACAGAACGAAGCTGCTGTGATCTGATATCAGCACTAAACCCTTCTGCAGTGTTGGAGGATCATGCATCATCTGATCCGGTCTAACAGCGCCAGTTCCTTCACTATAGGAGCTAAGCGGGGGATTGCGGGGTTGCTGAGCAAGTGAGATCAGCAATAAAATGAGAAATTCAGAACTGTATGCAAATCAAAAGCAGAAAACAACCAAGCGGAGCATGTCAGAAGGCCTTGATTCAGCCGTATGATTCTCATGTGTGCTTATAAAACTGTTTTAAGCTTGACATACTGGGTCGGACCAAACTATTTTGATCAAATGACAAATGCAAAATTAGATGAAGATTGGAGGCGAACTTGACTCCAGGGCCCAGAGTCTCACGGATGCGCTAACGACGGCAAATTCATCTGCCGACAGCCGTCATGCTGTTTTATTCGCCTTTGGTTTTTCAGCATGAGGAAGCGTTCGGTAATGGTTTGAAAAGGTCAGGCTGATGAGCCATTTGATCGCTTCTGAATTCTGTCAAGCCGAAACTCTCGAGCTTCAGTGAACATATCGCATAGAGAGCCGACGCAAAGGTCACGATCCACTTAAACACTCCGAGTCAGTGAAAGAAAAACAGAACAGAACAGAATGAAGAACTCTGAAACTAAATCATCAGCTGAAGACAACAAACAAACAATAATATCAGGCTCAGGGCCGGCGCGCTCAACGCTGTGCTCACATCGTGTCGGAATTACTGCAATTACCAGATTCTGTTCACAGATGCTTGGACACAGATGTTATTTCTTACTATGGCATCCATGATAGTAAATATAAGAATTTATGTTCAGATTCTTTTGCAAAATACTGAAAAACAAAGAAAAAGCTCCAGGTGAAACTGCCTGCAATAAAATAAAATCATATCAAACAGGCTGTCAAATAACTGTTGTCATTTTATTTGTTTGTCACAATGGTCAACACTGCAGAAAGTGATGTTCTTCCTCAGTATTCCTGTCTTGTTTTCCAGTACAAACATCTAAACATTCTTAACTCAAGATACATCTATTCCAAATCCAAAACGACATAAGATATTAAGTATTGTTTTCTGAGATACCTATGATTAAATTGGAAAAACTTTATAAGTTCATGCTTAAAACAAGAACACGTATCTGCTAATGGGGTCAGAAAAATAATCTTGCAAGTTTATTTTTCTGACCCCATTTGCAGATTTACGTTCTTGTTTTAAGCATAAACTCACTTCAAGTCTTGTTTTCAGAAAAACGTAGCAAAATGAAGTGAGTTCATGCTTTAAAAATAACAAATATCTGCCATTAGGGGTCAGAAAAATGATCTCAAAGTCAAGTTAATTAAAATAAAGATGATTTTCTGACCTCATCTTATGTCATTCTGCATGTCAAGTAAATAAAAATGAGAAATGTTGCCTTGACAACTGAAATAAATTAAAAAGCTGAAGAACTAAAATTACCAAAACTAAAATAAAAAGCTATATAGAAATAAATAATATTATAGAATATTGTTTAATAATGTAAATTATAAAAAAAATAAAAAATACAATGACAAACACATATGACAAAAAAAAATGAAGGAAAAAACAAAATCAAATATAAACACTCAATTAAAAACTAGAAATGCTGTCTTGGCAACTAACTGAAATAAAATTTGTACTATAAAAAAAGACAAAAACACAGAGGAAGAACAGCACTTTTTGCAGCGAAGTTCAACTATAAGTTCACAATCACATGGATGGGTTTTGCTACTTATAATTACAGTAATTGTGAACTGATGTGAAAGCAGCATGAAGTCAAGCCCACACAACCTGACTGAAGCTCATCGCTGTGCACATTTACATCGTTTCTTGTGTTGCATTGTTTTTGTGCACATTAGACTCAACTAATCACAGTCTACATGCATCAATTACAAGATCATCCTGCACAACCTCTCTCATTCTCACACAAAAGGTATGGCTTCAGGTCATTTTTGCATGGATTTTGCATGCAGCAAAAAAGATAAAGAAAATATGAGCCAGTGCTTTGGGAGAAATGCACCATTTTCTTTTGCGCTCTCCTGCAATCTCATTACCTCGTTGCTGTTGCTCTCTGCTCAGATTTTAGATTTTAACTAGTACTGTAGCATCTGTGACTAGTTGTAATGTTTCTCACACAGAGTGAACATCTACGCTTCAAATTCGCTACGATCAGCAGCCTCTTGTGGCAGATTTAAAACATGAAAGCGCGATGAGCTTCGGTCTTGTAGTGCGCGCTTGGCTTAAGCCCACCTGATTCTCGCCCTCGAAGGTCTCAGACATCGTCTCCTGCATTCAGCAGTGGCGTTCATGCATATCACCACTGAGAATGAACCCTTTTAAAAGATCCTATGTAGAAGTGGTAAGAAGCCCCCGAAATGCTGAACAATTTCGTCATGCACGTCTACCGTCTAGAGCCGGTCTAGAATACACAAGAGTGATCCAGGAGTGTTTGAACGAGGGAAAACAGAGGCCGAACATGAAGAGGCGGCTGAGGAAAGAGAGAAAGAGAGAATGAGAAGGACAAGTTTAGATCCAGAGTGAGGAGAAGGGGACGTGTCTGAGGGGGCGGAGCTGGAATGGCTTCAGAACTGTGCATTTTAACATGGGTCCCTGGTTAGTTAGCGGAAGATGGGTGGGCGGAGCTACCAGACGTAGCCCATCTCGTCATCCTCTCCGTCTTCGTCGTCTTCGATCGCCCCGTGGGGGTGGAGTCGACCCCGCCTCTCTTTCTGTCGGCCACGCCCACGCTGTGGAGACTCCTCCTCTTGATCGTCCAATAGAATCACGGCGCCGCCGCCACTGCTGAAATCTCCAGACGTCTCCTGATCCTCCTCTACACACACACACAGGCAGATGAAAGAGAAGGTGTCAGGCGCACCACATGTGTGTTCTGAGGAAGATCATTTATTATATATAAAATATGATATTTTATACATTTTGACAGAGAACTCAAGAAATACTGTTGAATAATGCAGCTTCGGACGACAGAAACACACATATCTAGAGTTTGCTGCAGGAATCAAAATGTGTTTATATATCTGTTGTTATTGTTAATCTATCTATCTATCTATCTATCTATCTATCTATCTATCTATCTATCTATCTATCTATCTGTTCATTCATCTATCTATCTATCTATCTATCTATCTATCTATCTATCTATCTATCTATCTATCTATCTATTCATCCATCCATCCATCCATCAAACCTATCTACCTATCCATTCATCCATTCATCTATCTATCTATCTATCTATCTATCTATCCATCCATCCATCCATCCATCCATCCATCTATCTATCCATCCATCCATCCATCCATCCATCCATCCATCCATCCATCCATCCATCCATCCATCCATCCATCCATCCATCCATCCATCCATCCATCCATCCATCCATCCATCCATCCATCCATCCATCCATCCATCCATCCATCCATCCATCCATCCATCCATCCATCCATCCATCCATCCATCCATCCATCCATCCATCCATCCATCCATCCATCCATCCATCCATCCATCCATCCATCCATCCATCCATCCATCCATCCATCCATCCATCCATCCATCCATCCATCCATCCATCCATCCATCCATCCATCCATCCATCCATCCATCCATCCATCCATCCATCCATCCATCCATCCATCCATCAAACCATCTATCTATCTATCTATCTATCTATCTATCTATCTATCTATCCATCCATCCATCCATCCATCCATCCATCTATCTATCCATCAAACCTATCTACCTATCCATTCATCCATCCATCCATCAAACCTATCTATCTATCTATCTATCTATCTATCTATCTATCTATCTATCTATCTATCCAT
>NW_015548267.1:622590-629924 GCF_001515605.1 Sinocyclocheilus anshuiensis
CTATCTACCTATCTATCTATCTATCTATCTATCTATCTATACATCAAACCTATCTACCTATCCATTCATCCATTCATCTATCTATCTATCCATCCATCCATCCATCCATCCATCCATCCATCCAACATCAAACCTATCTACCTATCCATTCATCTATCTATCTATCTATCCATCCATCCATCCATCCATCCATCCATCCATCCATCCATCCAATGAAATATAAACATTTGATAAAAAAACAAAATCAAAACAATTGAAAGCTATACAGAAATAGTACAAATAAAAACTAATAAAAATGACAAAATCACATAAAATGATTAAATCTTAAAACATAAATATTTTAAGTGAAATAAAGCTAAAATGAAATTAAATATAAATATAAAACATAAAATGTTGCTAACTGAAATACTATAATTACTAAAACTGAAATACAAATAAAATAAAGCTATACAGACAAAAAATGATAAAAACGACAAAATCACATGACAAAATTATTCAAATGAATTAAAATAATTATTTATATTAATGACAAAAAAGCTCATTTTAAATATTAATAAATACTCTGATAGTATATAGATAATACTAAAACAAGATTGGTGTGTGAAGCAGAGGTTAGGTTGTGGGTTTTAGTGCCTGTACCACAGTTAGGGTTTCCCTGTCTGCGGGATCCTGCGATCTCATTGCCGTATTTGTCGACACACCAGCACTGACCGCTGCTGCCATGACACTGAGTGGCCTTAAAATACCCGTCCTCAGTACAGCGCGGCACGTACGCCCCTACAGACACACAGAAATACAAGTCATTTCATGTAGGATTATTGATGCTGATTGGTCCAGAGGGATTCAGGGGGAGGAGCTAACAGCTGTTCATCAAATCCACCCACCTATCAGAGTCTTCCTTCGGCTCTGAGAATGAATC
Organism: Sinocyclocheilus anshuiensis; assembly: GCF_001515605.1. NCBI lineage: Eukaryota > Metazoa > Chordata > Actinopteri > Cypriniformes > Cyprinidae > Sinocyclocheilus > Sinocyclocheilus anshuiensis. The sequence continues at coordinate 623,510 of NW_015548267.1, forward strand.
CTGTTCATCTCGTTCTGACATGGCATGCCTGAAGAAACACATTTAAAACAGTTTCTAGTACCTATGACTTTACTAATTCAAATTATGACTAAGCTCTCCATTGTGAAATGCTCCCCAATATAATGTATATTACATCATTTTTGCAAACTCACCGTCAGGTTTCTGGAAACAGTAGCACCACTCGTTGTTAGACAGCTGTCCGTCTTTGAAGGAGTCGCAGGAGTTGAACAGCGGCCGCATACACAGCTCATATTTGTCGAGGTAAATGGCACTGAGCTCTGACTGGTCGAGCAGAAGGTCGTAGTTCATGTCCAGCTTGTTGAACATCCACCCGAGAGAATCTTTACAGATGGGCAAAATGCTGGTGTCAAAACCTACAGGACAGAGAAAGAGATAGCCAGGTTCAATAATAATAATAATAATTAATAATCTTTTCAATTCAACCTTCTTTGTGTTAAGATTTATTATGTTATATTTATTGGTTTTAACAGTTAAAATAATACATAAAAAAGTAAAATAATAAGAAAAAACACATTTTGTAATATTAGAAATGTTGCCTTGGCAATAAACTGAAACAAACTAAAGTAATAAACTTACTGAAACTAAAATAAAAACAAAGCTATACAGAAATATATAAAGTAAAAACAAAATAAAAAATAAAGTTAAATAAAAGTGGCAAAAGAACATAAAATTACTGTAATGAGAATAATATATAATGTTTTCAATTCATTTGCATGTGTTCTAAAATCTACTTATATATTTGACACAGGATATTGGACAATTTTATTATTTTACTTATTTATTTTACCAGTTAAAAACAATAAATATAACACAATAAATATAAATATATACAGTAAATAACTGATTATCAGTAAATAAAACTGAGTGAAGGGTGAATTAAAATGATAATTCATTCATTAATTTATTACAGTAATATTATGTTCTTTTGCCATTTTATTACTTATTTATATTTTATGTAGCTTTATTTTTTATTTCAGTTTTACTTTTAGTAAGTTTAGTACTTCAACATTTTTTAAGTCAGTTGGCAACATTTCAAATTTTCTTTACTTATTTATTTTACCGCTTAAAACCAGTAAACCATTAATGTCAGAAGATCTGCAGCTTTTGTATTTTCATTTTAGTAAGTTTAGTACTTCAGCTTAAACTTATTTAAGTTAGTTGCAAACGCAACATTTCTTTTCCAATACAAAAATATGTAAAGCTCAGCTAGCACAGAAACTGGTAGTAGTAGATAGAGTAAGTGGTATATTGGTTCTAACAAGTAAAATAAGTCAAATTTACAATAAATAACATATAGTGGCAGGGCTATCCTTAGGGGGGTGCAACTGGTGCGGCTGCACCGGCCCCACGCTTGAGGGGGCCCCGCGGCGAATGCATCGAAGGGGACAAGCCCCTTTTTCCCCCCGCCCCGTCCCAGAACGCAATTGTGAACGGACTGAGGGGGCCCCGCACCGGACCCTGCGTCAGCTAAGGACAGCCCTTTATAGTGGACAGAAAAGCATGAATAAAGTGGCTCAGAGCTTGAACTGAACACATTTTTACCATATATAAGCACACTTACGTCCTTGTGCAGTGTCACTCGTGGTGCTCTTCAGGTCTCTGTTGGCGTCCGTGTGCAAAACCCCGAACCAGTCTTTGAGTCTGGATGCTAAACTTCTCAAATCAGCATCGCTGCAGCCTACAGAAACACACAAACACACATTTAAATAAGCAAGCCTGTGTGCTGATGATATATTTTCTGTCTGACCTCACAATAGTTGTGCAGGAGACACAGGCACACACACATTGAGGAACTCTCATTACATTCAGCTCTTCAAACGAAGTTCATTTCTATTTACAAACTTATTTATAAAGAAACAATTACAGTCCCCATACAGAGAGACTAAACAGACACAGGTCAGAGATCAGAAGAGCATTTTATTGCTCAAAAGTTTCTCTTTCACAGCTCATGGAAACTTAATGGAGTTCACTTTTATTGTCAATAAAATACATGTTTCACCTAAAATTCCAGACCTAAAAGAATAACTAGTTGTAGTCTAATTAGAGTCTACAGCTATAATTTGAATGTAGAGCAGCTGAAATCATTTAATAGGAAATTCGTATTGAGATCTTATTGCTATCCAGAAGAAATAGTTGAGATATGAAAGATCTCATTTGTGATTCTTCTGTTATTATGAAGTGTGTGAGTGATTGAAACAACAGAAAAACCTCAGTAGAATAAAATCAAGGGCTTTATTCAGATGGTAGTTTTTTTTTTTTTGTGAGGGTTTAAGGTCATTTCAGCACTTACAGCCGCTAGTCTGTGATTTTATAACCTTCTGAATCAGAAATGATTTTCTCCAAAAAGCCCAGGAGAATATTCCTGACCAAATAACCTAGTGTTTCTGACAAACACTGAGGTCGCGTGTTAAATGAATTCTCATCTCAATCGACATGTCTGAATTCACGAGGAGGAACTGAAGAGTGCCGTAGGGCTGCTGTTTGACACTTTCACTGTAATGAGAATGTGAGTTTTTGCCGTAATGGGGGTTTGTTTCAGATAATCGCTCCAAATGAACTACATGAATAAAATGATGTTGTTTCCTCAATGTGATTTGCCACGCTGGAGGTCATGTGACTCCCTGTGAATTAATTGACATTTGAATGTTTTATCATGAAAAGAAAAGTTCAAAACTGAACTATCGAGAAACTGGAAGAATAACACTAACATCCTGTCTACACAGGAAGTACCTCACAGAACAATCAGCTGGGAGATCCTGACTAGACGACTTCTTTCATTTTCACACTTTCACACACACTTTATATGTGTGTATGTGTATATATATATATATATATATATATATATCTGTGTGTGTGTGTGTACAGGGTGCGATTTGTAGGGGGGATGTGGGGGGATTTCCCTCCTTCTGGTTTATGTATCCCTGCCTCTGCTAAACTATTTAAAAAATAATAATAAAATCCCCCCGGGTGATGCTACCCCACCAACCACCAACAGCGCATATAAAATACCAAAAATAAAAATATTTTTATTAAGTAAAATACTGCAACATGACAATACAAATAACAATAAAATCAGAAATGGACTTTAAATGACAGCGCTCCTGCTGAATAGAGACCGTCTGGGTTTCGTGATCCTGGTTCATGCATTTTAATCCATGCAGGACTTTTCAGAAAGTCAGCACACGCCATTAGTCTATTTCAGAGTGACAGTATGAGATTAATACACAATGTTTTTGCTTAAAACTCACTTTACTGTGACCTAATGCAGATATTGTATATAATAAACTGATGCATAAATGTATTATGAGACAGAATGCAGAAGTTTACCGTCACTGTAATGTGGGAATTATGAGCACGCAATATTGACTGATGGATCGACAGAGAATCGTCTTTCTGCGAGTCATTAAGAAATTATGGTTCTATTCTATTTAAAGAAATATGAGGTAAATGTCTGAATACATAATGTGTGCACTTTTGGAGAAAAAGTTTGTATGTTGTGTAGCGAAGCACTGATCATAAATAAATGGAAGCAAACGCAAGTGAATATGTACAGGTTTGTGTCTCGTTAATCTATTCAAAATATCATTAATTCCCGATTGATTTTGCATTCCTGGTAGAAATAAGAACTATTCGTGTCATTGCAACCAATTATTATCATAAACAGTGGTCAAATATCGAAGCTAGTAAGCCAGAAACATCACAAGCTGCAAGGAGTTGTTTTAAATATACATATAAAAAAAATGACAAAAATAAATCTATACAAATGCATTTATTTTATTTTTTAAAGGATGATTTAAAACAGGGCGTCTGTCAGCTGAAGCTGAAGCAACAGCTCTACTGACTGCAAAGGAAGCTATTTAATTTTGAATGCAAAGTCTTGTTTTGTTGGTCTATATTCAGTCTTACAGCACTGTAACACACACACTCATATTCTCCTCTATATAAACCTGTGTGTCTCAATATTTGAAAGTGTTGGATTATTTTGGTAGTTGTGTGAATCACACCTCTGAGCAAGAACCAGATAACACAGTGTAATTACTCTATTCTACTGATATATCTGTGCTATGGTACATAGCATCATATCTCTGTGTGTGTGTGTGTGTGTGTGTCTGTATTGCAATCATAACTTTGGTTACACTATTCATGAAGCAGCAGAAACACACAGTGCCAGTGGGGAGGATTATGGAGATTACCTTTAGCATGTGTCTCTCTGTGTGTGGCCAGTAAATACACTGGACTGGAAAAACATTAATAAAGTGTTGATTTTATTTTCAGAAATAGCTGAAGATTAACCAGCTGACTGAGACTCTTTGAAACGGAAACTGCAGTAAATCTATGAAACGGCTGAGAGATAAATCAGAGAGTGTGATGTAAATGCAAGCCACTATAGTTTCATAATCTTTTAACGCCTGCCAAATTCACAAAACAAACAATTCGGAAACAATAGACCAGCACTGAACACACAGATATGAATGTGCAATCACACTGCTGCGGTTACGGAGAGGACCTCAGTGAAAGCATCTTCAAATATTACTATACTTACACAGAACAAGCACATGTTTAACTTCGATATAAAAGTGGAAGTCTGCAGGAGTCAAACTGAAGTGTTTAAAGTGCAGTAGTTCAGCTGAATTGTGTTGTTATAGTTTTGTGACAGAAACATGTCATTTCTATTTCCACAAACATCAGCGCAAAGCTGCAAACTGGAAATTGGCGAGTGTCAGGAGGAAATGGCTTTTCAGAATAAGCCACCTGACTGATAGAAACGGATGACACACACACACACATGCACACCGCTGTCCTTGTTCCTCAGATAAACACCCAGATCTGAGAGCAGAGAAGAAAAAAAGACAAATCTAGAAATAGACCTGTGCTGTGTCTGTGTGCTTAGAAACATATTCTACACATTTATGCAAACATTGCATTCCATCTTCTTCTGTAGTTTAAAATTGAAGTGAGTTAACAACACAATAGCATCTAGTTTAATGTCAGATAAATGACTCTAACTGAAGTCTAACTCAATGCAGGTTAACCACGTACAGGAACACGTACTTGTAATATAGTGGGCAAGCAGTCACGTCTATGTACTTGTGTAAATCATGTTTCTGGCCTGGTTCTCTGTCTTTCTGCTGAGTTCACAAATAAAGAGCTCAGGAATGCAACAATAACATCACACTGCAAGCGTCAGCTTCACGTCAGCGTAACTACATCGCCACTGCAGATTCAGAGAATCTGAACAAAGACAACTATAAATTTGTTTTTAGAAGTTGGTCAATTATAAACTTGAAAGTTTTAAAGTTTTAAAGATTCGCATGTAAATGGTAATCAACAAACACAACCAATAAAACCACTGCGATCATGTAGTTTCAGTCATACTTCGATATAGAATGTGCTGTTTATAATGTTTTTTTTTTTTATAATACACTGCACTTTCACCAAAACTGAATAGTTAAAAACAAGTTTAAATGGGCAAGTCTTCTATAAATATTTTTTATTCTTCATTTTCTTGTTTCTGAATTTTCTTATTTTATTATTAACACACTAGACATGCTCATTCTGTGCATTTTAGCACTTTTTGTGTGAAATCATATTTATTTTGTCCATCAAAAGTGTGCTGTCACTTTAATTGAGTGCTTCTCACGCGCTGCTCCTGCTCCCGGTGTGAATGCACTCATTTGTTAACATGTGCGTGGAAAAAAATTTGCACTGCTCACGCTTGCGGTGTGAAACCTAAGCGTGAAAACAGGATGAGTCTCTGTCCATGTTCATGCTGTTATGTTTTCTATGATATCTGCTTGCAAACTTGCATTTACATTTTTTTTTCTCTCTCACTTTCATAACACTTCAACAATAATCAAAGCATTCAAGATAAACAATTATTATTAATTTTTTATTAATTAATAACAATTATATATACAGTATATATATATATATATATATATGTTGTATTTTATTATCATCTGAAATGTGGTGCAACTTATATTTCAAAACTTATATATATTCAATTAACAGCAAGCGAGCAAAACACCCAAGGCCTAATTTTATTTTTTATTTATTTTATTATAATTTTAGATATTTATAATGAACACCAGTATAATTTATGTTTGTTTTATATTTAATTATTTTTTCTGTTCTGAATACCATTCAATTTAAAACCTTTGTTGTGGATTGAGGAGAACTAAAATACATGTTTATAGTTTTACGTGTTAAGGTCATGTTAAGGTTTGTAAACAGTTTGTTTTATTTACCAGTATTTTACATTAATTTAAAAATATACCAATAAAATGTGATTATTTTATTTATTTATTTTTCTCCTCTCAAATATGAAATTTTGATCTGGTGCAATTATAGTCTGAAACGAAAAGAAAGAAAGAAAGAAAGAAAGAAAGAAAGA
>NW_015548267.1:630925-636268 GCF_001515605.1 Sinocyclocheilus anshuiensis
ATCATATCTGCTTGCAAACTTGCATTTACATTTTTTTTTCTCTCTCACTTTCATAACACTTCAACAATAATCAAAGCATTCAAGATAAACAATTATTATTAATTTTTTATTAATTAATAACAATTATATATACAGTATATATATATATATATATATATATATATATGTTGTATTTTATTATCATCTGAAATGTGGTGCAACTTATATTTCAAAACTTATATATATTCAATTAACAGCAAGCGAGCAAAACACCCAAGGCCTAATTTTATTTTTTATTTATTTTATTATAATTTTAGATATTTATAATGAACACCAGTATAATTTATGTTTGTTTTATATTTAATTATTTTTTCTGTTCTGAATACCATTCAATTTAAAACCTTTGTTGTGGATTGAGGAGAACTAAAATACATGTTTATAGTTTTACGTGTTAAGGTCATGTTAAGGTTTGTAAACAGTTTGTTTTATTTACCAGTATTTTACATTAATTTAAAAATATACCAATAAAATGTGATTATTTTATTTATTTATTTTTCTCCTCTCAAATATGAAATTTTGATCTGGTGCAATTATAGTCTGAAACGAAAAGAAAGAAAGAAAGAAAGAAAGAGAAAGAAAGAAAGAAAGAAAGAGAAAGAAAGAAAGAAAGAAAGAGAAAGAAAGAAAGAAAGAAAGAGAAAGAAAGAAAGAAAGAAAGAGAAAGAAAGAAAGAAAGAAAGAGAGAAAGAAAGAAAGTGGACTGAAATTATATTTATGTTTTCCCCTTCAATAACTTTTTTTTTGTAAGGACATACAGAATCAGAATCTTCTGGAATCACAAAATGAATAGTGTTTAATTTAATTTGTTATATCAACACCCCCAGTTTCTGGTAATAAAACGGTTTGAAAACATGCAGCGTTGTGCTAATTACAGCAGGAATACCAGAAATATCTTATAATTTTGTTGGACAATGGGATCCTTTGAGTCAAAAAGGTTGAGAGCCACTGAACTAGAGTCTAAACAAGACAACACATGTACTAACCATTTAACCAGAAGCAACACTGGTTAAGATGATATTAATAGTCAAAGCTAAGCTCATGAATATTAACGAGGTGAGGTTCTCTTTAAGCTGCTGCTGTTAAACAGCATGTTCTCTGGACTGTAATGTTGGGTTCCGCTCGAGATCACAGAAACTACAGCAGAGAGTCTAATTAAATCACTGCATTAACTAGTTGTCCAATTTAGTTCCACAACGTACTTCAAAGAACTCCGTAAATCAAACGGTTAATTTACCAGAGACTACTGTGAGAGAAATCCAACCATGTTTAACATTCAAACTTACACTGATTTCCATATCTACAGCACAATGTAAAACTCCTGCAGCTTCACCCTGTAAAGCTACTGTATCATATTTGATCAATGAATTTCTACGGCCTCTAAAAGTGTGACAACTGATATTTATATCATTTAATGTAAGTATCGGCTATACAGGTATAAGATCTCATTGATTTACATTACAATCACAATCTCAAAGTTTTGGGCCAAATAAACATCAGCATCTGCACCAAACTGCATATTTTTGATCAGCAAGTTTTTCTATTTCCAAAAAATGCGATTTTTCAGACTATTATTTCATATGTGAGTCTTCACAGGGTTAAACTGAAAAGCTGGAGATGTTCTAGTCCTCTGTGTTTGATAGAAAGGTGAGTTTTGGTGCTGACGTGTCGCGCTGTCGCAGTCATTAAAGGCCGCTGTACTGTTCGCGTGCGGTGTGAAGGATAACTGCTGACGCTCACGCGGGACAGTCGTCCTCATCTTTAAAGATAAACGCTAAAAGCAGCAGTCACCATTCACTCGCTCCGCTCCAGACGAGATGATGAATGCATTTAATTCAGACAGACGTAGATATTAATAATTCCTCACAGAAAACCATCTCTCAGAGCCATTAACGGCAGGACGGGCGAGATTACACACAGAAACGCTTCTCAGCGGTCATGACATCAGATCGACTGTTTGATGTCTCATATAGAGCGTGAGAGATAGATTATAACATTTAATTAAAGGAATAGATCACATATTAATGAAAACTGTCACCGTTCACTCACCCACATGCATCCTTACAATGAAAGTGGATAGCCAAAAAGCATCACAGAAGTATAATAACAGTAGTTCATATGACTTTATGTGAGGAACAGATCCAAATCATAAACACTACAACAAGAAAAAAAATAAATAGTAGGATTCACTTAAAAAAAAACACTCAGAATTGCGGTGTCAAATTGCAGAATTTCGGTCAGAAAAGAAATGGCAAGCAATATTGAATTCAACATGAAATTCTGAAATAGAAAGACAGAAATAGTATTTTCTTGTAAAATGTACTCCAATCATTTTATTTGCAATTTTGAAAAATCATTTTACAGTGTATTTGCTAAAAATCTCCCATGGCTCTCAAATCTTATTTAATTTTCACTGATAATGGCTTAAATTCGCATCTGTCTCTCACACAAAATATAACACACACTTTTATGAGTTACACACGGTAAAAAATAATTTTTCGAAGTTGTAAAGAAAACAGATTATTGGAGTACATTATTATAGCTAACTAAAACTAAAACTATTTTTGTTACTTGAAATGAAATGAAATTGAACTGATATATACTGTATATATATATATTAGGGGTGTAACGGTACACGTATTCGTACCGAACCGTTTCGGTACGGGTCTTTCGGTTCAGTACGCATGTGTGCCGCACGAATACAGTTTTTTTTTTATTTATTTTTTTTCTCCGGAAATTCAAATAATAAATGGCGTTTTGACAGTCTTTGATGTGGCATGACAGATCGCTGTATAAACACCTTGGAGAGCCGCTTCTGGGACGGTTCAGAAACGTGCTGGTACATAATCCCAACACAAGCATTGACTAGAGCGGACGCGATCAGCTCCGGTTCCCGTGGGTTATAATTATAAAATATAATAAAATATAAAAAGTTTTATTTCAGTTTTCTTTATTTCTTTTTTCTATTTATTTTTTACATTTTCATGTAGTTTAACTTGATATACTAAAATAACTACAAATTTATGAAAACTATACAGATATATTTCATAAAATTGACAAGAAATACTTAAACTAAAATTAAAATTAAAATGAAAACAGAAAAAAAAAAAATAATAAAAAAAAAATAAAAAATATATATATATATATAAATACCATAATAGCATCTCAATTATGCTAAAATTACCCTGCATTTTCCAAGAAAATAAATTTCAGTTTTTCTACTTCAAAATTTCACGTTTAATTCAATGTGTTTCATTTTCATTTCATTGTAATTCACTGCAAAATGTATTACCAATTTCTGATAATTATTGTTCCTACCTTTTATTTTCAGCACATGATACTTCTATGGAGCATTTAGTTGTTTTTGGAGCTCAACAGCATTCATCTCCATTTGCTTAATTATACGTTTCAAAAAAGAAAGAGAGTCATATGGTTTTGGAACACCATGATTATGTTTTTCTGAATAAATCTTGCACTCAAGTGTTTTTAAAACATATTGATTTTAATCCACACACACACTGTAATCGAATATGATCATTTAATATCATTATGCACTTAAATTAGATCCCAGCAGCTGAACAGAGTTTGCTCGGCTGTGGCAGTGAATCATGTTTAATAAGAGCTTTCAAATGATAAATGTGGAGTTGTGTGCTAAAGTTCAGTATTACATTCTGCAGTATTAAAAGAGTTTTAAATACACGCTGAGACTTCTGCTCTCTAAAGAGGTTAAATGCGCATGATTTAGTCTTGTTTAATTAGGAAAAACAGGCCAACAGATCACAGACTAAACATTTGCATGAACCCAGAGACAGAGAGAGGAAGAGACACTTTAAAACTTATAATTAGCAATCTCTGCCACTCAACCCTGAAGAGTTCACATGTTCATTCAATATCATTTCTGTCTTTCATGAAAATCAATACACAATGGAAAGAAAGCAACCAAACACCTTTTTTTCTATCTAAAACTAAAAAAAGGCATTTACTCGAACCTGCTTGAGTATCTTTATGCAACACCAAATGAGATGTTTCAGACCATGTTCACACTCTTCTGCACCATGCATTGAAAAATATGTGACCAGTGATGACCAAAAATACACAGTAAAAGTTCATGTTAATTTTGTTAACAAAAAGTATGACGAAAAATGTTCGTTGACGAGCTTTTTTTCCCATGACTAAGGCTACGTCCACACGAATCCAGAGCTTTCCCTATCCAATATTTTTTCCCCCCTAGTCTCAAGAAATATCTGCGTCCACACTAAACCACAAAACCGACACAAAACGATGTAGTATACATGCCAGACCAGCATGTGGTATTGTAAATCTCCCACAGAGATACACTAAAAACAGAGAAGAAGACTTGGACTATGCACATAAACCTTGCGCGCGGTATACAAACGAACATGGAACAATACATTTATTAATCTGTGTTAATGTTAGTTAATAAAAAGACAATCGTTCAGTGTTTGTTCATGTTTTTGTTGCTGTTACGTGACGTAGCGGTGTCTGACTAGGGGCGATCGTTTCAGAAAATATACGGATTCGCTGTCCACACGAAAACACAAGGGCAGCGTTTTCAGATTTATCCGCTCTGGGACCCGGTTTAAAAAAATATGGGTTTCACTCTCCCAAAGCGCCGGATCCGTGTGGACGAAGCGCCTATACGATACAAAATGTATGCGTATACAGCTAAACGCGTCTCCGTGTGGACGGGGCCTAAGACGAGACTGCTGAATTTTGATCAGTTTAACTATTATTCAGTGTGACAAAAATGTGACGAAAACCTTTCATTGACTAAAACTAGACTAAAATGCTCAGACATTTAGTCAACTAAAACCTGACTAAACAAAAACAGGACAAGGTTGACTAAATATGATAATAACTTAAAAGTACCTTTAACACCAGGACTAAGACTAGTTTAAAAGACTGAGACTAAATCAAAAAATGGCTGACAAAATTAACACTAGTAAAAGTATAAGAGTCGTGCATATGACTGATGTGCTTCTGATTTGCACATGTGCATTTTCAATTTTCAATTTTGCCAGTGGCATAAATTGACATTAGTTTGACCATGACCAATTTTGTATATTTTGAGATCTGAGAAACATTCGTCAGTGAATAACAGTGTTGTTTTAATATCACTGATATTTCTGTTTCTGTTAATATTTTGAATTCATTTTTATATTTTCTGTTTTTAATTTGAGTTAAAGCTTTAGTCTTTTTGTTACATTATTATTATTATTTGAAATTTATCTATTTTATTTTTGTGTTTTAATTTTTATCTTTTTAAGTTTTGAATTGTAGTTGTAG
>NW_015548267.1:636305-651392 GCF_001515605.1 Sinocyclocheilus anshuiensis
GAAAGAAAGAAAGAAAGAAAGAAAGAAAGGAAGGAAGGAAGGAAGGAAGGAAGGATGAATGAACAACCCTGGGAACTAGCTGAAATAAAATAGTTTTTTTATATTTTATTTTATTTCTATTTTTAAGTAATACTATTTTAATTGTTTTAGTTTTAGTTAATGATAACAACTTAAATTTGTCTCATCATATGGCTTCAGAAGACTTGGAATACTGTGCATGAGTCATATGGACTATTTTTATGATTATTTTATGTTGTTTTTGTCCTTTTTGACAGTCTCTGGTCACTGTTCACTTTCATTGGAAGAACACAATCAGTGGGTCTCTGGGCTCTTGTTAGCTGATGGTCAAACTCACCGAGAAGATGACTCGAACAAAAGACTGTATTGCTGAAATAAATTTGACAGAGAGCAGAACCTACGGTTTCCATGGTCGCATCTTTTTGTCACTGGACTGTTGTCAGGGTAACAGGTGCAAAACACAGGTGTGGCAGCACAGGTAGGTGATCTTAAAGGTCAAAGGGCGTCTAGAGTTAAAGTCCTGCTGCTATGCATCTGAATTCAATCATGACCCATATGGTATTACGAACACACACACACACACACACACACACACACACACACACACACACACACACACACGCATACCTCCCCAGGGTAAACTGTCTTCTCAAAATAAGGCTCACTTAGAGTTATTAATACTTATGCCATAGTGTTTCAACTGCAATAACCTCTTTCCCGAGGAGCTTAGCCTTGTTATTGTGCAGCTGGAGCTCTGGAGTGCAATACCAGAATAATAACCTCTCTCTCTCTCTCTCTCTCTCTCTGTCTGTCTCAGCGTTAGTCGAGGAAATCTATAAGGCTCAGAGGGAGAGAGACCAGGCTGTGATGGCCAGACTGCGTACACACACACACAGAGTAAGAGCCTGTGATAGACTATGTTAACTGGCTAGATAATGTGGGTATTTTCTCCAGGGATCTGCACATCCTACTGTAATTACAGTCAAAGTCTTTCTTTCTTACTCATTTCCAAATGGGGCAGTGTTTTATGCATGAACAGACAAATTTAGAGTGTAACTTAATTTTATAGTTTTGAGGTTTATTATGTAAAATTTTAGTTCATGAAGTATTTTGAAAATAACAATTTTTCTAATTATTATTATTATTAATACAATTTTAATCTAATTTTAAAAAATCATTTAAAAATTGAAACAAAAATGTTCTCATTTTTATTTTATTTTTTCAGTTGACCACTGTTGTGCAGCACTTTATTTTCCTACAAAATAAAAGGATAATAAATGTAATATAATAAATTGTTGTTAAATTGATCTTGGTAGATTTAAATTAAGTATACATGTTTTTTGAAATCCAGAAAAATGCAGAAAAAGTGAATTGGGTGGGGGGGTTCAAAGGGCCCTAGCACTTGCACATTTATTTTGTTTTACTGGTCAGACTGTTTTGCTGACATTCAAATCCTCACTTTTCTCTTGTGTGCATTTTGGTAATCAGATAACATTACTTTCATACGGATTACTAATGTAAGTTTTACACTACATTTTAAAGTAGCGCTCTCATCATGGCCTTCAGTCCCAAACGTTCAGCAAGGTTCTCCTGCAGACAGATGGCAGAGTTAATTTGCTCTTACCGGAAGGCTTTGACATACAGCTGCAGAGATTTAATTCCTGATGGAGGTCCGTCATTCTGGCATGTTTGCGTTTCTGTGCCTGGAGCTCTGCTTAATTAAAATGAAACTGGGAATCTGGTTAAAAGAATTAATCTCTTTAACCGAGCAGTTTTGGTAAATGCAAATCAAGCGTGCGAGTGTGTGCGTGTGTGTCCTGGGTAGGAACATATGTTGAGTGGGTGTTGTCAATGATTCAGAAAAGCTTTCTCTTTCTGGTGTTCCTGGAGGCTCAGGATCTCATCCAGAGCGTGTGAACATGTAGAGGACGATGCGCTCGTGCTGCTCACGGCTGGTGGGTGGCCAGCGGATGAACAGGAATGGTTCAGAGAGTGATGAACTCGAGAAAAACTCAGATCTTCAGTGATTCATCTCCTGCCAGAGTGAAGGATTATGGGTGTTTCACGATGGAACGCAGATCAGCAGGTTGGAAAAGACTGAGAAGCTCAAGCACAAACAAACTCAGACTACTCCTGAGTTAAAACGGCTCAGAATGTAATTTCTGCACTTCAGAAAACAATTCGATTTTCACGAGCTGAAAAGTCCAAGCAGTCTCCCAAAAGTCCCAAGCTCTCCTTCCTATACCTTACATTTAGGCCCTGTCCACACGAATGCGGTTATTTTTAAAACCGCAGCTTTTTGTACGCGGTTAGGCCGTTCGTCCACACGCAAACGCAGCACCAGGTCACTGAAACCGAACATTTTTGAAAACGCCTGCCAGGGTGAAGATTTTCAAAAACTCCGGTTGCAGTGTTATCGTGTAGACAGCGAAACCGGAGTTTGTGGCTTGTGACGTCAGAGCATATGCTGTTATCTCCGCCTACTGGAGACTTTTTCAGGCTTCTGATTGGCCAACATGGCTTTACGGTTGAGATTATATCGCCACCTGTTGGTTTGGCATGCTCTTGACAGTGCTTCATAGCATGCGTTTGCGTTTTCATGTGGACGGAGATTTTTTTAAAAACGGAAGAAGGAAAAACTCAGTTTATAAAAATACCTGTGTATGTGTGGACATGGCCTTAGTTATGTGCAATAGTTCAATCTTATGTTTGCAAGACAAATATTATTTGTTCCTGAGTCTCAACTAGCAAACAAACACACAACTGCAAACTCTTTGCAAAGACGTATTCTCATTATTTAATCAGCTAAACGATTGACATCAAGGTACAACCCTTCAGTTGTGCTAACACTCATAATTTTTTCATTTATAATTTCCCAATTTGATATATGAAGGAAATGGCTGGAGTTTCTTTGTGAAAACGTCTTCAGTGCATTTGAGTTTTATGGGTTGATAACCTAAACAGAATAAAATGAATGCAGTTCACAATATAACACGCACAAATGTAAACTACATTATCGCCCAGATATATATTAAAAGTCTGATATATAATACTTCCTACTTTACCTGCATATATGGGTCAGAGACGAGATGTCACATTTTGGTGTCTGCATCAAATTGAATTTACTAAAGAGATTTTATATACACAGAAAGCAAGTAAAGTGTCGACTTTTTTTCAAATAACTTTTGTGAAAATAAAATGTCAAAATACGGGTGAAAAAAATAATGTTCCATCGTCATTCAGCATAACAGATTTACTTATGTAAAAATGAAACGACATACTTATTCTGACCTGTTCTTATTAAAATGTATAAAAGAAAATTTGATCATATTAATTTTGATTATATTTTAAATGATTAAAAACTTCTTGCTGACAAATGGGTAAAACCTAGTGGCTTGAAGGACAGTGGCAAAGATTGGTAAAGATTTAAGATGACAATTAATTAGTTTTTGGAGGCTGCACTGTGATCCTTAACGCCTTTTAATGTCATCTAAAGATTCTTGGTCTAAATAAGCCTGACAGGATTTTTTGTTATATTAACTTTTGTTACACTGAATGACATTTTAGTGGGTGCCTTCTGTAAATCATGGTAAAAATGTATGATAGTCATTATTTTTCTCCCAGGACACATTCTAATGTACAGAAATCAACTTAAAGCTGTATTAAACTTTTATTGTTTTAATGCTTGAAAACCCCTTTTCGTCTTTGACCCCATTCAGTAAAAAAAGTGTTATATACTACATAGCAAATCTCAGCTGCATGATTGTTTTTATTGTTGCAAAATGCAAACCATTATCACACAGCTCTATTTTATTTATTTGCATACATACATACAGTCATGTAAAGCGATGTAAAAAAATTGTGATTTTTTAATTTTGTTGCAAAAATTCAACTATATTTTCACACAGCTCTATATAAAGCTAGATATCCAATTTCTTTTGCATATATACAGTATAAGTAAAGTAATATACACTATATAGCAAATACTTATATCTTCACAAAAATGCAAATTATATTATCATACAGCTCTATATACTGTAGATAAAGTTGGATTTATATAACTTTATTCTCATACAGAACTATCACGTAGGGCGATGTATACTATATAGCAAATCTCAGCTGCTTGTTTTTTTAAAATGTAACTATATTATGGCACGGCTCTATATATAAAGTTGGATATATATAATATAAGTTGGATATATAATATATCCAACTTTATTTGCAGACATACAGTACACTCACATAAAGCAGTATATACTATATATCAATTATCCACTGCATGATTTTTTTTTCATCGTAAAATGTAACTATATATATTATATATTATTGCATACTATATATATACATATATATATATACTATATTATTGCACAGCTTTGTATATAAAGTCAGATATTTAAGTATAGCCATGTTTATTTGCATACATACAGCACACTCAAGTACAGCGGAATATATTATATATCAAACCTCAACTGCTCGATTGCTTGTCTCATCAAAAAATATAACTATATTACTGTCCAGTAAATCTGTTAAATGCGACTATAAGACATGAAGATATTAATATATTATAGACATTACCATCATGATTTTCTATAAAGCTGTGTGTAATGTAAAAAGCACTATACAAATAAAACTGACTTGCCACTTTCAGGAAGCCTCCGCAGGCCACATGTATGATTCGAGGTTTAATCTACGAAAGTCTGATTAATTAATTGGCTTGCAGTCAAGTACAGAAAAAGAGAGAATAAAACACCAGCTCTACTTCACTTATCATCCTTCCTCTATCGTTACAAGCCGGCCTAACAGAGGGAAACGCTGATAATGAAGATCATTAATTAGTTGCGCTTTCCTTTTGTCCCTGTTCAGTTTCTCTGTGTTGCACTTTGAGCCTCTTTTACTTCTTTTAATCAAAGTCCACAGCATTCCTCTGGGCCGCCGCTAACAGTGTGTGTGTGAGATTTCATGAGGAACAGAAGAACGCTGTGGTTTTTTGATGATTCATAAAGTCTGGCAACAATGCAAATTCAGGTTTTTACATCCACACACACACCTTCCAACCAGGAATTGGGCAAGTGTGTGTGTGTTGGTCACATTGAATTATGGGTAATCAGAGTATAAAGTAGGACGTCCAAAGGCAGAACACTTCTGAGTCACCTTCAACACACACACACACACACACACACACACACACACACACACACACACATGCAAAAAATCCACATTGGGCAAGTGTGTGTGTGTTGGTCACATTGAATTATGGGTAATCAGAGTATAAAGTAGGACGTCCAAAGGCAGAACACTTCTGAGTCACCTTCAACACACACACACACACACACACACACACACACACACAAATGCAAACAATCAATGCAAATGTGCAGAATCTCAGGTGGTCTGCTCCACTAAAACTGCTGAAACTACTTAGATCTCTAAGTTAAACGTGGCACTGATTTCACAATATCTGATTAACAGCGTTTCATAAGACAAGCATCTCTAGTACTAATATTAAACTTTTTGTTTTTGTGCTCCAAATCATGTGTCTTGTTGAGGGGAGCTGTGCAGACGCAAGACATTCACCCACTGGACCATGAAACAGGTGAAAAATAACCAAATGTGTTAAAAAAAAAAAGTTGCAAATAAAAAGATTATTAAAGTATGTTTTACAAGAAAACACTATTTCAGTTTTTCTACTTAAAAATGTCATATTAAATTAAATGTGTTACTTGCCATTTCTTTATAAATAATTGAAATTTACTAACAATTTAGCTGAGTGAAAATCCATACCAATTTTTTGTTGTTCATGGCAATCACACTATTTACAGAATCTATTATGGAAAGTACAATATGATAAAAAAAAAAAAAAACACCACTTTGCTTTGTGGTTTTGCTGGAACAGAGAATAAAGAGGAAATCCACTTAAATACAACATATATGACTTATTAAAGCTCTTAAACCAGTTATATTGTGCAATATATATATATATATATATATATTCTTACTATTCTGAAATACTATTTTGTTGTACTATGCAGACAAACGTTACAATCTCAAATGACCCCTTTAATCCAGAACATTTACTGAAACTAAACAAATGTAAAAATTATTTTTGGAAGTTGTAAATAAAAGAAAGAAGACTGTAGTACATTTGACAAAAAAACACTATTTCAGTCTTTCTACTTCAAAATCTCGCACTAAATTTCATGTGTTACTTTGCCATTCCTTTGTAAATATTTGTGAAATGTATTAGCAATTTCTGAGTGAAAATTGTTTATAAGTAAATCCTATATTATTATTATTACTATTATTATTATTATCATCATCATTTCAGTGTAGTTTTGCTGGAAAACGGAATCAAGAAGAAATCCATTTAAATACACTATTATACTGCTGTACCATGAAGACATACAACATTATGAAACCAAATGTACTTAAAAAAATAACAATACTGTAAAAGTTGATTTTTCAAAGTTATAAACAAAGGTCATTGCAGTGCATTTTACAAGAGAATATTATTTCCATTTTTCTACTTCTAAATTTCATGTTGAATTCAGTGGTACTTGTCATTTCTTTGCAATTATTTGTGAAATTTACAAGCAATTTCTGAGAGAAAATAGTTTCAAAGTAAATCCTACATTATTATTATTGTTGTTTTCAGTGTAGTTTTTCTGGATCACAGAATAAAGAGGAAAACATTAAAACTTCATTTGTTAACCTTAGTTAACTACACTAGTTAGTAAAGTAAAAGGAGCCATTAGCATTTATTAATACACTTTTAAAATCAAATCAAAAATTGTATGCTAACATGAATTAAATGTACTAACATTAAACATTTTAATATTTTTTTAAATAATTAAAAAAATAGTTTTTAGTTGATAGTATTTAATAAATAAATAAATAAAGCAATATATACATTGCTTGTTGTTAGATTGTTTTATTAATGTTAACATATGGGAACTTATTGTAAAGTGTTATCCAAAAATGATCATGATTGGTGTCACAACCATAAGCTCATTAACATATGACCGCCCACATTTACAGCACAATGCTTAACACTACTGTCACTCAATTAACAACAAATAAGTCTTAAAGCTACAGTAGCATGAGTCAGAGAGAGGATGGAAAATGGCTGATTTTGGTACAAAAAAAAAAATTGCGCTGGCATTAATAAATGGATGCAGACACAGTCTAGTGAAAACCTGCAAACAAACAGCACTGAATAGCATATTTATCATCTCCTAATGTGCCGTACAGACAAGAATAATGTTTAGATCACATCAACCTGCCTGAGAGTGCTATTGATATGTCTGACCTTTAAAATTAAGTGTTTATGAGTACGAGAGAGTCAAACACTCCAGTGACATTTATTCTAATGTATTAAACCATCATATCAATGCGCGACAGGTGCACCTGAGATTCAGGAGGAATTACAGGATTTCCTAAATGTTTTGCAGGTTTGTGGTGAGCCCGAAATACACTGACGTCCACATCTGTGTTTGATGAGCTTCTGAAGCCCTTCATTTTCAAGTTTTAGTGCATAAATGGTTGTTTATTATAGATACAACTTAATGGAATAAATGGAATCAGCACACCAAAAAAGACAAACATTAGAAATATATATTCATTTCCATCTAAATGTTTGCGGTCAGTAAGGATGCATTAAATTGATCAAAGGTGAAAGTAAAGACATTTATAATGTCACAAAAGTTTTCTATTTCAAATAAATGCTGTTCTTTTGAACTAGAGAAAATAGTTTCAAAGTAAATCCTACATTATTATTATTGTTGTTTTCAGTGTAGTTTTTCTGGATCACAGAATAAAGAGGAAAACATTAAAACTTCATTTGTTAACCTTAGTTAACTACACTAGTTAGTAAAGTAAAAGGAGCCATTAGCATTTATTAATACACTTTTAAAATCAAATCAAAAATTGTATGCTAACATGAATTAAATGTACTAACATTAAACATTTTAATATTTTTTTAAATAATTAAAAAAATAGTTTTTAGTTGATAGTATTTAATAAATAAATAAATAAAGCAATATATACATTGCTTGTTGTTAGATTGTTTTATTAATGTTAACATATGGGAACTTATTGTAAAGTGTTATCCAAAAATGATCATGATTGGTGTCACAACCATAAGCTCATTAACATATGACCGCCCACATTTACAGCACAATGCTTAACACTACTGTCACTCAATTAACAACAAATAAGTCTTAAAGCTACAGTAGCATGAGTCAGAGAGAGGATGGAAAATGGCTGATTTTGGTACAAAAAAAAAAATTGCGCTGGCATTAATAAATGGATGCAGACACAGTCTAGTGAAAACCTGCAAACAAACAGCACTGAATAGCATATTTATCATCTCCTAATGTGCCGTACAGACAAGAATAATGTTTAGATCACATCAACCTGCCTGAGAGTGCTATTGATATGTCTGACCTTTAAAATTAAGTGTTTATGAGTACGAGAGAGTCAAACACTCCAGTGACATTTATTCTAATGTATTAAACCATCATATCAATGCGCGACAGGTGCACCTGAGATTCAGGAGGAATTACAGGATTTCCTAAATGTTTTGCAGGTTTGTGGTGAGCCCGAAATACACTGACGTCCACATCTGTGTTTGATGAGCTTCTGAAGCCCTTCATTTTCAAGTTTTAGTGCATAAATGGTTGTTTATTATAGATACAACTTAATGGAATAAATGGAATCAGCACACCAAAAAAGACAAACATTAGAAATATATATTCATATGCCATCTAAATGTTTCCGGTCAGTAAGGATGCATTAAATTGATCAAAGGTGAAAGTAAAGACATTTATAATGTCACAAAAGTTTTCTATTTCAAATAAATGCTTTTCTTTTGAACTTTCCATTCATTAAAGAGTCCTGAAAAATATAAAGTATCACTGTTTGCACAAAAATATGAAGCAGCACAACTGTTTTCAACATTGATAAAAGTAAGAAATGTTTCTTGAGCAGCAAATCAGAATATTAGAATGATTTCTGAAGGATCATGTGACACTGAAGACTGGAGTAATGATGCTGAAAATTCAGCTTTACATCACAGGAATAAATTACATTTAACAATAAATGAAAAAAACTTATTTTAAATTGTAATAATATTTCACAGTATTACTGTTTTAATGCATTTTTATCAAGTAAACGCAGCCTTGGTTTTTTAGAAGAGACTTCTTTAAAGAAAAAAAAAACAACATAAAAATCTTCCCAACCACAAACTTGTGAACAGTAGTTTATATAAAGCTTGAAGCTCAAAATCACATAATATCCAATACCGATACGATTTTAAAAGACTAACAACAGGACAGGAAACTGATTATTGGCAATTTTTCATTTCAGAGGTGCATCACCTGGAAACAAAGTAATATGCTTTACATCTATCTTATCCATGAAGACACATGCTGAGACGAAGATATTCTGCATAATAGAATGACCCAGAAACACACACACACACACACACGCACTCACTGACACAGATTTGTGTGGATGTAATTTTCCACTGAAAGCCTCATATTGCTGTTTTTCCTCTAAGGTCCAATGAAGAAAGATGAGCGTGTGTGTGTGTGTGTTGTATTATATTGCGGTGTAAAGCGTGAAAAACGATTCCTCAAAACATAATGAGCGAGTGTTGTTCGCCGTACACACACTCTGCACATCTCTCTACAGTATTTTCTCTCAGGTGATCCCTCTATTTTTCACTTTTCTCTCCTGCTGTGAGTGAAAAATCTCTGTTGTTTCTCTTCAGATCATATCTCTCTCCTGCTCTCCAGCCATCCTTTCTTCCTTACAAACTCATCGCCCATCTCCACCCCCTCTGGCTCCATCTGTAATCATCTCCACCTCTTTTTCTCTCCAGCATCTCCAGCGTTTCTGCAGTTCGGCTGGTCGAGATCATGGATTTGATTCCATGTAAGTCACTTTGGATAAAAGCCTCTGCTAAACACATACATTTAAATCTCCTGTAGGACCTCATTGATTTTTTTTAATCTTTTTTTTTTTATTGTAATTTATTCTAGATTCTTTTTTTATTTCACTTTAATGGTTATCAAAAAACAAGTCTAATTAATTCATGAAAATTACACATTTTTAGAGTTTTATTTTTTCCTAAATTTCATATTTTCTCTTTTGATTTTTTTCTGAATTAGATTTTTATGATGTAATTAAATTTGAATAATCTAAAAGCATTTCTAAATAAATCAATCACGAAACTTACACAATTTAACAACAGTTCATTGACAGTAATTAATTAAAATCATGAAAACTAAATCTATTTTACAATAATTAATTAAAGGTTTAACAAAAATAAATTTTTGGGTCTATGAAATAAATTTTTTCCCCCCAAAATCTGCATTTTCCATTCCGTTTTAATTGTTTATTTAATGTTATTAATCAAAAAGCATGTTTAATAACTTGAATTCATGAAACTTTTACAATTTAAGAATTTCTTAACATTTTTTTAAATAACAGTGCCCTTTAAAATGTTTTATTTGTTCAGAAATTCTGTGTTGTCGCTTAATTTTTCTAATTTACGTTTTAACAAAAATGTATTATCAAAAATGGTGGTAATCAAAAGAAGGCATAAAAAAATAATTTAATTAATCTTTTAAAATTTAATCAAACTAAAAATGAATATATATATATATATATATAATTTATTTATTTTTCTTTTGTCAAACAGTGCACTATTAAAATTAAAACATGGGGGGGGGGGGAATTGATATTCATTAAAAGATTTAAGTTTTTATTATTATTATTATTACTTTGAAAAATACATTCTACTACACAGTAGCCTAATATATTTCTTTCATAATTTCTTCAAGTTAATTTCAATAGCAGTCTTTTTGCAGTTCGATATTCACAGACACTAGTCCCAATCACAGTTTGATTAAGTGTACAGCCCTACTTTTGAATTATTCATCCAAAATTCTGCGGTATACAGCAAAATCCATTTTCATAAACTGGATTCTAAGATTCCGTCCACGTTTTCTTCATTTCAAAAATCTTATGGCCCTAGTCCTGCCCTGTGTCACCCGTCTTTCTAAACTACGATGTAGCTCCAGCGAGAATCACACGGCTGAAAACAGAAGAGCAGATAATGGACGGACGCTGAGAAGAAAGAGATTTTCTCAATGCAAACACAGAGGAATAACAGCTTCATCTGAATACAGAACAGAGACACATAAAATAGAGTGAGATGAAAGTCAGAGATAAAATGACAAAACAAGATGAACAGGTCAAATAAAGAGAAAGAGAAGAGGCCGTGAGACAATAAAGACGTGAGGGAATGAAAGAAAAATGGACTTTCAAATGACACATTCTCTCTTTCGGTGGAAAATTGCTTCCTGATGTATGCAGCACTTTTCCAATTAAAGATCATGTCAGTGATCTGAAGTCATTAAAATACAGACATCATAACGCTGCTATCAGACCGAACCTTCATCTCTGCTCACATCTTGCAGCAGAACCCGCCGAGAGAGACTGTGCTGTGTGGCAAAGCCTTTGGGAAATAAGTGCAAACAGGCTAGAGGTCATGAATCTGAATTACAGCACAACAAACCCGTAAAATAACAGACTGATGGCATCAAAACACTTCAGGAGGAAAACTTCACTGCTTATTCAGCATTCAGGATATGTGAGGGAACTAGGGCTGGATATTGACACAATATTCACAATTTGAGTCCGACTCACAAGTTCTTGATTCAGTTTGATTCCGATTCACAAGCTCTTGATTCAGTTTGATTCTGATTCACAAGCTCTTGACTCAATTTAATTACGATCTCGATTTGATATCAATTAAGTTGCAAATATATCAGTTATATATAAGGGGTCATATGATGCGATTTAAATTTTTCCTTTCTCTTTGGAGTGTTACAAGCTCTTGGTGCATAAAGAAGATCTGTAAAGTTGCAAAGACTAAAGTCTCAAATCCAAAGAGATATTCTTTATAAAAGTTAAGAGTCAACCACGCCTACCTAAAACGGCTCGTTCTAACACACCCCCACATGTCTACATCACGATGTGGAAATGAAAGAAGGTGTAACTTTTATTCTCACTGTGTATTGTTGCTGCTGCCATGTTGTGAAGAAGCTGTGTGTTTTGTTGTGAAAGCGAAACTACTTTGTTTGGTCTTCCAAAAGAGGACGATATCTGCTTCGTCATGCCTAGAGCTGATCCGTGCTGGTCGCTGAGGAAATACATCAACTTTGCGCTGTGGATCGCCGGATCGGCTTTCACCGTGGACGAAGTGGAGTCCAGCCCGGGGTCGTCACATGTGGTTGCCGTAATCCAGCCGGCCGCGCCGTTCTCAAGCCCGCCGGCCATTCCTCACTCTAGCCCCCGACCTCTGCTCACTCTTGGCCTCCGGCCTCCGCTCACTCAAGGCCGCAGTGTGTGACGCTGTGTTTTGTTGTGAAAGCGAAACTACTTTGTTGGCCTTCCAAAAGAGGACACGGACTAGAAATCAGTGGTTAAGTTGTATTTACAACACGCTCGGGAGCAGGCTTATTTCATGTAAACAGGATTAGATCTTTTTAAGCAGAATTGATACCTAAAATCTGTCTGCTACCACCGCTACTTCATTACAAGAGTACCCTACTAATCCAGGGACAATAATTTAAAATAATAATCATTTAAAAATAAATGTAAAGATAATATAATAATGTTGTGTAGTCTTTAATACTATAGACACAGCCAGTTTTAATTTAAAGATAATATAATAATGATTTCACATTTCAGTGAGTTGTTCTGTTTCTTTCGGCACCTTCTGATTTTATTCATGTTTAGTTGGTGCTGCAACTAGTAGTAAAGATGAAGAGATGATCATTCACATCTACAGCGATCTGTCACGCCACATTAAAGAGTGTCAAAACAGCATTTATTCTTTGTAATTTGTGATAAAATTCACAGAATTTGAAAGCTGAGACTTTGTTTCATATCAAAAGTAACAAAGCATAAGGCGTATTGCAACATTTAGTGAAGTTCTGTTCATGCATCAACTGACAACAGTATAGACTAAAAGATCAATCTTGGGATTTAAGCATCAATATCTTCATTAAAATGAAAATGGATTAATCAATATTGTCAACTGAGCCCTAGTATCAACTTTTCTCAGATGTTTCTCCTGTAAGAGACCCAAATGAGTCACTAGTCATCATCCAGTAAGTGTATAGGGTTATACAATGAATGTGAAGAGCAGCTCAGATTTGATGAGAAAAGTAAGTTCATCCTGAGACTTCTGATTGCAAATCCAAGCACAGTTTGAGACATTGATGAGATTCTTGCAAGATTCTGGAGGAGACACATGTGAGATTATGGGCTCTTTCATGCAGTGTTATGTAGCTGTATGTGAATGTAAACCATCTGCAAAGTTGTAAAGCCGAAAGTGCACGATAAATTAAATTACTGTCTCCCAAAATAAAGAAATGACTCTGAACAGCCTAAACAAGTTATCAGTAATTCGAATCCCACTTCTGTGACGGCTACACATCACTGGGTAATACATTTGCATAATGCCCGCCTATGTTCTACGTTGGCCAGCCGCGAACAACTTGGCCCACCCTTAAACACTGCAGTTCAACGCAGGATTCACAAAACACTTGCTCTTGAAAGATGGCTTAGTACACAGTTTATTTGGACCAGCTGGCTCCACTGAATCACAACCTATATGTTTATATTAATAGATGTTTATATTTTCTATCGAGCGTTCAAAATGCAGAACTATGGCAATGGGCATATCGTTTCTGACACGTGCTGTATGCAGTAGACCAATCACAACAGACTGGGCCATCTGACCAATCAGAGCAGAGTAGGCTCATAGAAAGCAGAGGTTTAGAGAGACTGAACCTTTGATCTGCTTCGAACGAATCATTTGAGAATCGTTGGAAAATGAGGTGATATTAAATGCATATTTTGAGAAAACAAAGCATTTTTTGATCATGCAGGCATATAAACCTATTGTAGGAGACTCCCAAAACAATATTAAGAACCTTAAAAATGGCATAACAGGGGCACTTTAATCTTCATTTGATCTCAAATAATCAAACTGTTTCCCATGAATAAAACATCTGAAATTCACATTAACACATCTTTCTGTGTTTATTCCTCCAGAGAGCTTGCCTTTGTGATGTCCAGTGTTGTTCCCAAAACTCTAAATTCACTATGCGCTTTCCCCTCAGGAAACACACACACACACACACACACACACACACACACACACACACACACACTATAAAAAAACGTCTTGTGTTTGAGTCTTTCTCGAGGCTTTTTCATGTGTCTCTTACGGTTTGTTCAGACAGGCAGCAAAAATGTTTTCTGGCGTGCCCAACTAAACATTTTTTTCTGTGGTCTAAACAGCAAAAACACACCAAATGCAACTTCCACAAACCCCATCCAAACCACATTCACTGGTCATTTCAAATTCATTTAAAATCTGATCCGATGTGGTCTGAGCGTCTGATCGAATTAAAACTGCACATTTTAGAGTGGCCTTTTATTGTGGCCAGCCTAAGGCACACCTGTGAACATTTTTAAGTGAATTTTCATTTTGATTATTATTCTATGTTTAAGTTTGACCAGCCATCCTTTGGTAAGAGTAGTAGTCACAATTTTAAAATGTAGCCGACTTATTTGGGGGATATCAAATTCATAAATTAGTTACCTCAAATTACCACAAAGAACCCAATTGTTCACTTTTAAGACGTTACTGTTGTGATTAGAAATTAATTGGTTATTCTTTATTAATTGGTCATAGTTCACAAGTAGTTCTCAATGAGGATATTTTTATTTCATAATTATCACATATCTAATAAGGAACTACCTTTGTCCTAAATTTGCTACTACTTACTGCTTAGTTAATCTTGCTTCTCTATTAGTTAATAGTATTAAGTTGTGTTAATGTAGTATTACCTACTACCTATTGCATAGTTACTTGTTAACAACGGACCATTATTCTAAAGTGTTACCGAAAAAGTCTTAGATCTTAGATTTCAGCTCATGAAAAATGGGGGCAAAAACAAGTGTTGCGTTTATAATTTTGTTCAG
>NW_015548267.1:651440-662835 GCF_001515605.1 Sinocyclocheilus anshuiensis
TATATATATATATATATATATCTCTTAATTAAGTGAGTATATGCTTAACACACACACATTCACCAATAGGGTCAGAAAAATAATCGTGTTTTCCCTGTTTTCCCTCTATGTAAATAAACACTGGATTAAACACTGAATTCTGATTGAGGAAATTGTTTAGATACAGTAGATACAGTGAAAAACGACAAAAATGCTGAGGAAGAATATCAGTTTCTGCCTTGTGTCAAAATGTCAGACACAAAAAGAGGCAAAATCCTGCCTTTCCACATTCACAACTGCTCTTAATTAAACAGAGAAAGTCTCTTATCATTTTGCTGACACATTTTACACATCAATACATAAACTACAATGTTATGATTTATTTGAATTTATTTAAATGTTATTATTTATTAGCTTACAAACCCCAGGTTTTTTTTAAATATAGATGTATGCATACACATACACATAAACACAAATACACAATTCAGCACAAATATCTAAAAATCATTATCAAATATCTTAAATTAGAATTAAGTGATTTATCAGAGTTGAGACTGGAAAAATATGTGAAAAATATTTCCCAATGAGTTCAGAAAATGTTCATGTGGTTCATGAGTTGATGGAAAAACTAATAATTTAGTATATTTAATTAAATAATAAAAATGTCAAATTAAAATAAGTCATTTTAAAATAATAATCAAAATATAACACTTGAAAAAAGACACAAAAAGACAAAATATTGAATCTGTTTTCCTGCATGTCAGGTAACCATTAACCAACATTTAAAAAAAAAACATGAACATGCAAATATTTTGTTAAATTATAGAAATAATATTCATTTAAAATCCCAGGGGTACTAAAAGTAAATATTTTAGGTTAAAGGGTTCGGCTGCCAAAAAGGTTTGAAAATCCGATATACAATATAGAAACCAAACGGAAACAGAGCTGATATTAACCTCAAACGGATCAGATTTCATCACCTATAAAATGACGGTGTAGACAGTTTCCGTTCAGACAGTATACAAGTCCTATCAACATCCTAACAAACAGGAAGTGACTCACCGTTCTTCTCTGCGTGTGGTCTGATGACTTCCTGTCCTGGCAGGCAGGGACACGGACCCTCACACTTCACAGAGATGCTCTTACTCGAGCTGCAGGCCTGGAAATCAAGTTTACACTGTGGAAGAGCAGAGAGGATTCTGGGTAGTGCATTTGGAGACTTTATCGCATTTAACCGTCGCAGCCCAAGCGTTGAGCTTTATCACTCGTGAAATGAGTCTGTTTCCTCAGCCAGGAGAAAAATACGAGTTATCAAAATAAGATGGCATGATTTGAGTTCCTGTGAAGTGAGGCAATTGTGTTTGTCAGATCTGATCACACAGAAATGGTGTAAAATCTGCTGCGTTCTTTGGCTTTTAATTAAAGATGATGTCATGATTAGACTATCAGACTATAATGCTTCATCAAGTGTAATACGTCATTATTTATCAAAGCAGAATCAAATAAAGAAACAGCAGGCAGTCCTGTTGATTAATAATCGCTGAAAATGTGAGCTTATATAGAATAAATATGAATAGAATAGAATAAAATGTACTTGTCACCTCTTATTAAAGGAATAGTTCACCCAAAAATGTAAATTTGCTGCAAATGTCCTCACCCTCAGGCCATCTTAGATTTAGATGAGTTCTTCATTCTGCAGTGAATGGGTGCCGTTAGAATGAGAGTCCAAACAGCTGATTAAAACATCACAATAATCCACAAGTAATCCACACCACTCCAGTCCATCAATTTACATCTTGTGAAGCCAAAAGCTGGGTGTTTGTAAAATATTTTTTAACTTTATTTTATATTTTTAACCATTGCTTCCAGCTAAAATACGAGTCCATAATCCACAATAACGCTTCCTCCACTGAAAAAGTCAATCTCCTGTTGTCCTCTCACATCAAAATCCACCAACATATTTGTTTAGAGATGTTTTGGCTTGTAAACGATGCTTGATCTGTGCATATTCCTCTCCTAATTCAGACAGGAAGACTTTTTCACTGGAGGAAGCGTTATTATGGATTATGGACTCATATTTTAGCAACAGTTTGATGTTAAATACATCTTATTGATGGATATATATATATCTCTTAATTAAGTGAGTATATGCTTAACACACACACATTCACCAATAGGGTCAGAAAAATAATCGTGTTTTCCCTCTGGATTTATTATGTAAATAAACACTGGATTAAACACTGAATTCTGATTGAGGAAATTGTTTAGATACAGTATTTGTCCTGAAAAACGACAAAAATGCTGAGGAAGAATATCAGTTTCTGCCTTGTGTCAAAATGTCAGACACAAAAAGAGGCAAAATCCTGCCTTTCCACATTCACAACTGCTCTTAATTAAACAGAGAAAGTCTCTTATCATTTTGCTGACACATTTTACACATCAATACATAAACTACAATGTTATGATTTATTTGAATTTATTTAAATGTTATTATTTATTAGCTTACAAACCCCAGGTTTTTTTTAAATATAGATGTATGCATACACATACACATAAACACAAATACACAATTCAGCACAAATATCTAAAAATCATTATCAAATATCTTAAATTAGAATTAAGTGATTTATCAGAGTTGAGACTGGAAAAATATGTGAAAAATATTTCCCAATGAGTTCAGAAAATGTTCATGTGGTTCATGAGTTGATGGAAAAACTAATAATTTAGTATATTTAATTAAATAATAAAAATGTCAAATTAAAATAAGTCATTTTAAAATAATAATCAAAATATAACACTTGAAAAAAGACACAAAAAGACAAAATATTGAATCTGTTTTCCTGCATGTCAGGTAACCATTAACCAACATTTAAAAAAAAAACATGAACATGCAAATATTTTGTTAAATTATAGAAATAATATTCATTTAAAATCCCAGGGGTACTAAAAGTAAATATTTTAGGTTAAAGGGTTCGGCTGCCAAAAAGGTTTGAAAATCCGATATACAATACAGAAACCAAACGGAAACAGAGCTGATATTAACCTCAAATGGATCAGATTTCATCACCTATAAAATGACGGTGTAGACAGTTTCCGTTCAGACAGTATACAAGTCCTATCAACATCCTAACAAACAGGAAGTGACTCACCGTTCTTCTCTGCGTGTGGTCTGATGACTTCCTGTCCTGGCAGGCAGGGACACGGACCCTCACACTTCACAGAGATGCTCTTACTCGAGCTGCAGGCCTGGAAATCAAGTTTACACTGTGGAAGAGCAGAGAGGATTCTGGGTAGTGCATTTGGAGACTTTATCGCATTTAACCGTCGCAGCCCAAGCGTTGAGCTTTATCACTCGTGAAATGAGTCTGTTTCCTCAGCCAGGAGAAAAATACGAGTTATCAAAATAAGATGGCATGATTTGAGTTCCTGTGAAGTGAGGCAATTGTGTTTGTCAGATCTGATCACACAGAAATGGTGTAAAATCTGCTGCGTTCTTTGGCTTTTAATTAAAGATGATGTCATGATTAGACTATCAGACTATAATGCTTCATCAAGTGTAATACGTCATTATTTATCAAAGCAGAATCAAATAAAGAAACAGCAGGCAGTCCTGTTGATTAATAATCGCTGAAAATGTGAGCTTATATAGAATAAATATGAATAGAATAGAATAAAATGTACTTGTCACCTCTTATTAAAGGAATAGTTCACCCAAAAATGTAAATTTGCTGCAAATGTCCTCACCCTCAGGCCATCTTAGATTTAGATGAGTTCTTCATTCTGCAGTGAATGGGTGCCGTTAGAATGAGAGTCCAAACAGCTGATTAAAACATCACAATAATCCACAAGTAATCCACACCACTCCAGTCCATCAATTTACATCTTGTGAAGCCAAAAGCTGGGTGTTTGTAAAATATTTTTTAACTTTATTTTATATTTTTAACCATTGCTTCCAGCTAAAATACGAGTCCATAATCCACAATAACGCTTCCTCCACTGAAAAAGTCAATCTCCTGTTGTCCTCTCACATCAAAATCCACCAACATATTTGTTTAGAGATGTTTTGGCTTGTAAACGATGCTTGATCTGTGCATATTCCTCTCCTAATTCAGACAGGAAGACTTTTTCACTGGAGGAAGCGTTATTATGGATTATGGACTCATATTTTAGCAACAGTTTGATGTTAAATACATCTTATTGATGGATTTGTATCTTGAAAAACTCAAGTTTTTCACTTCACAAGTTGTTAACTGATGGACTAGAGTGGTGTGGATTACTTGTGGATTATTGTGATGTTTTTAATAGCTGTTTGGACTCTCATTCTGACGGCACCCATTCAAGTGATGGAATGCTACATTTCTTCAAATCTGTTCCAATGGAGAAAAGAAAATGGATGGCCTGAGGGTGAGGACATTTTCAGCAAATTTTCATTTTTGGCTGAACTACTCTTTTAAGGACAATTGCTGCTGTGCTGATAATCATAATCCCATAATGATGGAGAATAAAGAGAGAAAGAAATGAACACGGCATTCAAACACTATTTGTGTGCATCTGCCAGTTTAAGACTTTAATCTTATTTTTAACACTGAAGGGGTCTTTTGTTCAGTAAAGATGCTGTTCAATGCTTCAGATCAACACAAATGCATTCAGGGAAATAAATGAATCACATTTGTCAAGGGAAACTCTAGAGATCTATATTTTCTGAATAATACTCCATATTATACAGGTACATGTAAACAACATGAAACAGCATTTACAACCCATTTTACTTTCATAATGTGATCTGAATGTGAGTTTTCAGTGGACTGAATTTATCCATCCATCCAGATAGTATAGATAGTAAATAGTATACTAGAAAACCAGATAGTAAACACATACTGTATAAAACAAGTCTGTATCAGAGAAATTATAGCTTCTTTTTTTTCTGTACACTGAATTTCTATTTCAGACTACTTTTAGTTTATTTTA
The DNA here is from genome assembly GCF_001515605.1 of Sinocyclocheilus anshuiensis. Taxonomy (NCBI): domain Eukaryota; kingdom Metazoa; phylum Chordata; class Actinopteri; order Cypriniformes; family Cyprinidae; genus Sinocyclocheilus; species Sinocyclocheilus anshuiensis. Next base: position 656,388 of record NW_015548267.1, read on the forward strand.
ATGGTGCATAAAGCTTTCATTTTGTTTTTGTACTATGAAAATTAGCGTCGCTTGTCTGAAAATAAAAGAAATACATTATAAAACAAGTCTGTATTGTCACGTTTATGGTCTGTTTTGTTTTTGTTTTCTGTGTTTCCATTATTCCTGCCTAGTTAGTTTCCATGGTTTTTGATTAATTAGCTCCACATCTGTTTCTGTTCTCCCTAATTGCATTCCATGTGTTTATAGCCCCGTGGATCGGGGCTAATTACCATCGCCCTGTGGACCTACCAGACACCACTGGAATAAGCTGTAGGGAAGGGATCCTCCAGTGTCTGGAGAGCGTCCGGCCCCAATGTGGCCCGTGGTGGCCAAGCCGGCTAAGGTCACGGAGGATCCGCCATGGCCTCCTGAGTCACCTGATCCGCCATGGCCCCGTGAGTCCCCTGCTCTGCCATGGCAACCTGAACTGCCTGCTCTGCCATGGCCCCCTGAGCTACCAGCTCCGCCATGGCAACCTGAACTGTCTGCTCCGCCATGGCTCCCGGAGATCCCTGATCCGCCCTGGAGGCCTTCCCGTGTCCCTGTCTTGCACCAGCCTTTAGGGCGCCCACCCCCACTCCCCGGTGTTATTGTCATGGCGCGGGACGCGCCTTCCGGGAGGGGGGGAGTAATGTCATGTTTATGGTCAGTTTTGCTTTTGTTTTCTGTGTTTCCGTTATTCCTGCCTAGTTAGTTTCCATGATTTGAGTAATTAGCTCCACACCTGTTTCTGTTCTCCCTAATTGCATTCCACGTGTTTATAAGTTTATTCCTGTCTGTTCCTTAGTTTTCGGTCTGCTATTATTTGTATTTGTTCGTCAATGATGTGATACGTGTGTTCCTGCCTGCTTTATGAAGATTAAAGTCTGTGTATCGTAATTCTCCTGCGTTCTCCGCTTTCCTTGTTCCTCACTCCGTGCTCCTCACAGTAGCATACCGTGACATATGTGTGTGTATATATATATATATATATGGTGCATAATATTTTGTTTTGGTTTTGTCTTTTGAAAATATTCTGTCAGCAGATGTTTTTGTTTATAATAATTTTTCTATATACTGTATAGTGTTACTGATTCTACATACAGTACAACTATCCATCATTCATCCATCTAGATATAGTTAAATAAATATAGTATAAAACAAGTCTGGTGCAGGGCAATTATAGCTTGAAAATGTTTATTTTATTTTATATGATTTGCTTGGTTTCTATTTCAGGTTTTTGTTTTTTTGCTTTACTGGTTCATAGAGCTTTAATATTTTATTTTATTTGCTGATTTTATATTTTGGTCTAGTTTCAGCTTTTCTTTCTTTTTTTTAATTTGTATATAGAGCTTTAATTTTGGTATTTTATGTTATTTTATTTTGTATGCTGAGTTTCCATTTTAGTCTAGTTTCAGTTTGTTTTAATGGTGCATAAAGATTTAATTTTGGTTTTGTCATGAAAATTACCATAATTTGTCTGAAAATAATTAGACCATGGCTGTTTCTGTTTATGATAATCATTCTAAATATAGTGTCACTGATTCTACAGCTGAAAATTTCAGCACAGCCGTTTACACATCTGCCGTGTCCATGATCTGTTCGTTTCTCTCCTCTATCTTTTCAGACCGAGTCTCTCTCTCACTCCATCGCTCACATCTGATTTCATTCTGGCTGAAGGGAAGGAAATAGAGTGGGCAGGGTTAAAGCGGTGTGGTCATAGATGGGAGGCACAGGTTGCACTGGAGGTTCAGGTTTTCTCTCTGTTCTCGAGCCGGAGGGGGGATTGCGCAGGACTCAAGAATCCAATATCAACAGCGGACACAGTTCATGCACCTAACCATCCATCACCAAACACTGCATCATTTACCCCAGCAGAGAGAGAGAGCTGTGCGCTGATATTGGAATTTAAAGGTGACTCTTAAAGGGGACACAATGTTCCTGGTCCTGATAGTGTTCAGGTTAAATTCCCTTGATCAGATTGCACTCGTATCTCACCTGAACCTCAACGCAAACATACTTCACATTTCAACACGGAAATGAGTCACAATTAGTTAGTATGGTATACTTTTGAATTTGAAACCCTCTTCCTGCCTTTCTGATCTTCTGCCTTCACATATTTTTAAAGAAGCTTTTCCAGTTTTGAGTCCAATCATGACTGCTATTATTAATAGCTCTCTAGTCATTGAGGTGGTACCAGCCACTTTTATACAACCGTTGTTGAAAAAGCATCATCTTGATTAGTATGTTATGAATAATTACAGACCCATTTCTAAACTATCTTTTATTTCAAAAGTCTTGGAAAAAGGTGTCTACTCTCAGATATCATCTTATTTGAGCATTTTTGGTATTTTTGATTCTTTTCAGTCAGGTTTCAGGGAACGACACAGTACTGAATCTGCATTGTTGAAGGTTACCAATGACATTTTACTCACTCTTGACTCTGGTTCCTGCTGTATTTTAATCCGGCTTGATTTAACTGCAGCATTTGACACAGGAGATCGTGATATCCTTTTACAAAGGCTCAATCATGTAGCTGGGTTTCAGGGGTCTGTGCTGAGGGGTCTCAAGGAGACAACTTTTTCTGTTAATGTGGGGAATGTTTCTCATCTTGTGCTCAAATCTCTTACGTGTTCCGCAGGGTTCCATTTTGGGTCCTCTTCTTTTCGCATTATATATGCTTCCTCTAGGTCATATTATACAGAGACACAACTTATCCTATAATTTCTATGCTGACGACACTCAGCTTTATCTTCCTGTTAAAGATAACAGCTGCTCTGTGTCCAGTGTGTTTGATTGTCTGCATGACATTAAATGCTGGATGGACTGATGATGATTTTTTTTTACAGCTAAACAATGACTGAAATAATCATCTTTGGCCTATCAGTTCTGACCTCTGACATTGTCAATCACCTTGGTCCCCTCTCCTCTAATGTACGTGCTGTGTCAAAAACCTTAGTGTTATTTTTGATCCCACTTAATGTTTTGATAAACAGATTAGTGCTGTCATGAAAAGCAGTTTCTTTAAGTTAAGATAGATCCAAAATTATGCTTTCTAAGAAGGACCTCAAAACCGTTATTCATGTTTTCAATAACATCAAGGTTGGACTACTGTAATTCGCTCTATCTTGGTTTGCCTAAATCAGCTCTAGATCGTTTGCAGATGGTACAAAACCTGGCAGCCAGATTATTGACTGACACTAAAAAACGTGAGCACATCACACCTGTGCTCGCCTCTCTTCAGTGGTTACTGGTTAAGTTCCATGTTGATTTGAAAAGTTAGCTCTTTATTTTTAAAACTTTGCATGGACTTGCACCTCAGTAAACAGTATTTGTTACCTTCTCACCCCATATACTGCTTCAAGACCCCATCGATCATCTAGTCAATTACTACTCTCAGTTCCTCATTCTTGTTTTAAAGCTAAAGGAGATTAAGATAAAGGTTTTCTCAGTAGTTGCTCCTAGGCTTTGGAATAGTCGTCCTCTCTATATTAGATCTGCTCCTTCTATTTCTATGTTCAACTTCTCTTTGAAGATCTATTTTTATTCTTTGTGTTTTAATTCTTCTTGAGGGTGTATCTTTTTCATTTGTCCATCTGGTTGTGTTTTGTATATTGTCTAGTCTTTTCTGTTTTTTATTTCCTGTACAGCACTTTGGTTTCAACATCTGTCATTTTTAAATGTGCTTTATGAATCAATAAACTAATCTAGTAAGTTCTAATTGGTAAGTCATGGGATCTTTCTGATTTCCATTCAGCTCAACGTAAACGGCGATGAATATCTCACCTTTGAGGAGTATGTGTGTCCGTCAGAGCCGCACACCGAGCTTGAGTGAACTACAGGACATGGCCTACATTTCCCATGTTTCACAGGTCCCATCCAATTCTTATGGGGGGGATTTCCTTTCCTGGGTTTAATGCTACAAAGAGAACAAGACAAAATGTGTGGGCAATGTCAGAAATATAGGCATAAATTTGTTGATTTTGTTGGGCCCTATGTTTCATGCTCTTGTGAAGGAAGGCGCATGAAGACGAAGTTAACCCAAATAACATTTAATAGTAATGAAGTATATGAAGTATATGAATAGTATGAAGATTCATACAAAACACAGGGTAACACAAACAGCATACACAACTAATAAGAACCGAAGAACTGAAAGGGAGCAACTTAAATACACAGACCAAATGAGGATAATGAACTAACACAGGTGAACAGAATGAACTAATCAGACACGAGGGAAAACTAGATCAAGGAAAACATGAAAGAAAACAAATTAAAAGTCTATGAACAGAACATAACTGTGACACTATGATTTATGTGACGTGGAAAACACAGACGGAATCGTGGAATCCAGGCATAGTGCGGAATGTCTCGGAATTTGGCAAATTTTGGATGAATAAAAAAAAAAAAATCAAATCACGATATCGACTAGTGTCTGTGAATATTAAAATGCAAAAAGACGGCTATTGAATATGAAATCAGCATGTTCTGAAATAGAAATGTAATACTGGTGTAGAGTAGAATGTACTTCTCAATAAAACTTTAATTTTAAAGAATATCACAAATTCATATATACAGAAAAAAAAATTCATAGGGCATTACTACTATTAAAAAAAAAATCATTTTTTTCTGAATTAAATTGATTAGATTATTACAATTTATATTAAAAATAAGTTTCATGATTTTAAATAACTGCATGTGCTTTCTGGTTACTAAAATGTTATTTAACCATTAAAACAAAATCCAGACTGAATGCAGAAAAATAATAACGGAAATTATTGAATTTGGGAAAATAAATAAATAAATAAATAAAACAAAAAATAAAACTCATTTCATAGGGCCTTTACTTTAATATCAGAACACATGCTGGTGTGAAAAAAGAAAAAGAAAAACTGGTTTCTGGATGTTAAAGGGATAGTTCACCCAAAAATTAAAATTTGATGTTTATCTGCTTACCCCCACGGCATCCAAGATGTAGGTGACTTTGTTTCTTCAGTAGAACACAAACAAAGATTTTTAACTCAAACCGTTGCAGTCTGTTAGTCATATAATGGAAGTGAATGGGAATCACGGCTTTGAGAGTCAAAAAAACATACACAAACAAAACCAAATTCAACCCTGCGGCTCGTGATGATACATTGATGTGTAAAGACATGAAACGATCGGTCTGTGCAAGAAACTGAACAGTATTTATATCATTTTTTACCTCTTATACACCGCAATGTCCAACATCCGGCGCATGACGCGTGTATGTGCTCTGGCATAGTAGACATAGATGTATATACATAGATGCCTCATTAGTGACTGTTTCTATGGGCCGCGGGATTCTACTTATATATATATATATATATATATATCACTTCCATTACATGACTGACAGACTGCAAAGGTTTGAGTTAAAAATCTTTGTTTGTGTTCTACTGAAGAAACAAAGTCACCTACATCTTGGATGCCCTGGGGGTAAGCAGATGAACATCACATTTTCATTTTTGGGTGAACTATCCCTTTAACCTTGTTATTTAGCACGTGATTGGGACACCCACAGTAAGACTATGGGACCAAATTAAACATTTATCTCATGCAGTATGATAACTGATCTGATTGCCCTGCAAAACTAACCTGCCGTCATATATTCCCCACAGTTAGCATGCTCATCAATTAGTGTACTAAGTTAGTTCTGATCATCTGCAGCCATGTGCTAATGGGCCATTCAAGATATGAGCGACATTACAAACAGCTAATGCTTGAATCCGAAAGGGATTTTACGAGGAGATGAAATCTTACACAACACTGGCTGATCAGATATCACACACACATACACACACTGGAGATAAAGAAAGTCACAAAAGACCTCTGTAATGTCACTTCTGTTCACACTCAAAATGTCAATATCTCATAGAAAGCGTGAAGTGTGATCATCTGATGGTGATCAACAAACATGATCTCTGTCTCTATCTTACAGTTGACAGAAGCACTTTAACAGATCAGTGACAATATCAGTGATTTGATAAACGACTGCTTGTTTGTGGCGCTTTTTGAAAGAAGTTTCTTCTGCTCACCAACGCTGCATTTATTTGATCAAATATACAGCAAAAACAGCAATACTATTATTACAATTAAAATAACTGTTTTCTATGTGAATATACTGTAAAATTACATTTATTCCTGTGATCAAAACTGAATGTTCATCATCATTACTCCAGTCTTCAGTATCACATGATCTTCAGAAATCCTTCTAATATGCTGATTTGCTGCACAAGAAACATTTCTGATTATTATCAATGTTGAAAGCAATTGTGCTGCTTCATATTTTTTGTGGACACTGTGATACATTTTATTTTTCAGGATTCTTTGATGAATATAAAGGTCAAAAGAAACAGCACTGATTTGAAACAGAAATCTTTTGTAACATTATAAATGTCTTTACTTTTAATTTTGATCAATTTAA
>NW_015548267.1:662872-689480 GCF_001515605.1 Sinocyclocheilus anshuiensis
ACACACACATATATATATATATATATATATATATATATATATATACAAATATAAATCGTAAATTAATCGTATATGTATATTAATACTTTCCTCTCCCTTTTTGGTGCTTGCATCAAATTAAATATACAAAAGTGATTTTATATATATATGTAGAAAGCATATTAAATGCAAGTAACATGTCTACTTTAATGTTTCAAATAACTTTTGTGAAAATAAAATATAGGTGAAATAATGTTCCATCGTCATTCAGTGACATATAATTATGTAAAAATGATTCTGAGCTGTACCTATTAAAATATATAAAAGAAAATGTGATCTTACTACATTTTATATAGTTTAATTTTATGATAGTTATTATTGTTTGCTCAGAAAAAAATAATTAAATTAAACGTTTATTGTTTTGTCTTTGATCAATGCAAATTTTATTCAACATATATACAGGAGTTACTGTATATATATATATCCGAGCTGTCTCATATAACCTTGAAAGGATTTATGTTGTGCTAATGACTAGCTGATTGCACATGTCCTCACTTATTACACAACTGCTTAGCACATAAATAAGCAGACATGAATTATTGATTTGAGTTGAAATAATTTTATTACGTGAGGAGAAAGAGACCGTGGAGTGACACGACTGGAAACTCGCACAGCTCTTTAGGAAATCATTTGAGGGGGACAATGGTCAATTTAGCCGCTACAGTTTAGCGTTATTATACAAAATATTGGCAGACCAAAAAAAGCGGATGACCAATCACAGCAGCGTAATGAGCTCAACTCACTGCCAGCCCTTCTGAAGCAGTCCGTCTGCCACATTCACAAACATTACTGAGTGAGAATGAGCAGAATCTGTCTCTGGTCACTATGAAGTGCTCGTTGTGAGCTGCTGCTTTTACAGACTATATGTTGAACTGCTGGATAATGCAGCGGGATACAGTATAATGGATTTTATTACAGCACATTACGGTGCATTATATTATGAGTCTGTGATTCACACTTCATTGCATTATATTAAAGTATACTTGTAATATCAGCTCAGCACTGAGGAAATTACACTGCTGTGATGAATCTGTTCTCAAATCAGTCTTAATAAGGAACTATAGAATATTCATACATCAAAATAAATCTTCACAATTACACTTCAGTTGAACTTAACCCTTTAAATATCATCACTAATGGTTAAAACCCTGACGACTTAGACAGTTCCAGATGCAAAGCTGTGTCAAAAAGTAAGCAACAACAATATGCAATTTTTTTTTCCTGCACAATACCTTGTTTTGTCCAAAACTAGGGTAGCATCATATATTACGTATACTGCTACAAATCAGGCACTTATGAGGGTTCCTTTCAGTTAGGATGCTGCCTAAGTTCTACACTAAATTTTGGAACAGAGCCAAGTCAAGTATGGAAACTGCATCCAGAGAAATCGAACAAGTTTAACACATGAAGTGTTTGTTTATTGAACGTGCTTTAACACTAGCAATATCAGATCTTTTTCGAACCATATGTAGATCCATTTGCCAGATTTTCCCCAATAGTTCTTAGGATCTACTTAGGATGTATTAACGTGTTATTTTGTTGTGCTTAATCTAGCAGCACTCTTCATACATTCATGCATTATGTACCGCAGTGTTTTAAGGTGCATATGAGCTACACCTCATGTGCTGGTCATTAATGATAGCTTGAGCAATGCAGCATTATCACCCACTAGCATTGCGCTTGGCTTTCTAATCGGATCAGCGTGCTGTTATTTCTCAGGCAGACATGATATTTGCTGTGCCAGCATGTGCTTTGTGTTTGCATATGTAAGGGGGCGGTAGTAATTTAACTTTGTAAACTCTTGGACCTGCTCAAATGGCCATTGCACAACTAATATTTGTTCGTCTGGACGTGAGGGGGCAGAGTCAAAAGCCAGTAATGACATTCCCTCAGTGTTCTGCTGTCATTATGACTACGACTCACAATAGACAGCAACGGAATGTGACCCTGGAGAAGCAGAGATACCTCAGAGCCCGATTAAACACAAGGACACACACTTATTCATCTAGTGCTTGGAAATTATTTGTGATCATGGTTATGAAATAACTGGTGAAGGTTTACTAGATGCCAATCAGAGCTTCCAAGGTTTTAGGGTTTGGCTACTTAGTCACTTTTGGTAAAAGAGGCATCAACTACCAAACAACTGGTCAGCAGCGTCCAAGCACAGGGGTTTTCAGACTGGGATCAAGGGGAAAAATTCAGAGAAAAAAAAAAAACTAAATAAAAATAAAATAAAATAAAAAGTTGAAACTCAATAAATAAAATGAAATTAATAATTTGTTTAAAATAAATTAAAATGATTAAAATAACTAACTAACTAAATATTATTTAAATAATTTAAAAAGCATGCTTTTTGAGAATCGCTTTTCTCTTGCTTTTAACAAAACCAATATTTAAATTTCTATGAAACATAATAAAAATAATTTAATATTTTGTGTATATTTTTATATATATATATATATATATATATATACTATTTTTCCACAGTATAAATTAGGTCCTTATACATAAAAAAAAATTCAGAATTTTATTTTTTTGCATAGGGGTCTTCTGCATGATGATGATCATATATGGTTGTCTGTGACATCTAAAAGATTGAAAACCCCTGCCTTAGCAACCAGTCAGTAAAGCATATGTAACTGTTTGCACACTGCATAGTCTAAATAATCTTCAAACTAGTCAGCATTTGCCTCGACAAATGTTTGACGGTGGCGTGTGTCTGCGGGTCTTACCTGTGCTGTGCTGGTTTGTGATTGGTGCAGATGGCCGTCTGGAAGTTGTGGCTCACACACACTTTGTGAGGAGGGCAGTGAACTTTCAGACAGGGGTCTTTAGTGCTGTCCAGCCCTGAAAAGTTAGAGAAAGACTTCATTTACTATGATAAACTAGAGCCTCCAGCTCATCTGATCTCTGTTTACGTCTCCCTCAAACACACACGCAATCTCTCTTCTTTTATATTCATGTTCTTTTCTTTCACTTTTCCTTTCCAGGAAAGAAAGACAGAGCAGATTCAGTAAGATGGCATGAAAGGAAGCGAGATAATCTTATGGAGGAGAGAAGAGCTTTACTCTGGCAAACACACAGGAGAAACAATGCAGCAGCCTTCTGGCAAACGCTTTATCATCTCACACACACAGCACCGACTTTGAGCAATAGCTCAGTGTAAACACTTCCTGACAAATAGAGGAAGAGGAGAAACACTGTCTCGCACTCTGCCATCTCTTCCTCTCTCGTGCAGGCTCCTCCAGTAGGAAGAAGGAGGATGAGGAGGAATAGCGAGTGAGCGGAGATCATTACGAGAACTCATAAGGCATTCATCTCCATCAGGAAACATTAAACACACACCTTTCCTCAGCCATTTATTGCAGTGCAAATTCAATTTCAAGCATCAGACATACAGAACTAACATTTAGCGCTGTGTGAGCTGAAACAAACAGGTGGGTTTAACAGAGGTCAAACACTCCATCACTCCCTCTGACCTTCACATGTCTGTGTGTGTGTTCATCGGGGAAGTTTGATGTCAACCTGCTGTTCATCTGGAACGCAGCCATGCCAACTGGCCTTCAGTACACACACACACATACGGTCAATTTACAGCTCTGATCACTGCTGTTAACAGAATAAATACCTCATATTTAAAGGAACCGTTCATTAAAATGAAACGTGTCATCTTTTATTTTCCCCTTATGTTGTGTTGAGCCTGTCACTTTCCTTCTTCACAAAAAAAGGTAACACTTTAGTATAGGGATCAATTCTCACTATTAACTAGTTGCTTATTAGCATGCCTATTATTAACATGTTGGCTGTTTATTATTACTTATAAAGCACATATTCTGCATGACCATATTCTACATCCCTAATCCTACCCCATACCTAAACTTAACAACTACCTTACTAACTATTAATAAGCAGCAAATTAGGAGTTTATTGAGGCAAAAGTCGTAATTAATGGTTTGTTAATAGTGAGAATTGGACCTTAAAATAAAGTGACGCAACAAAACCACAATATGATGACACAATGAATGGGTATGATACAATGAAACAATGATACAGCAAAACTGTTAAAACAATAGGATGAAACAATAATACAGCGAAACAATGACAACAAAACGATACAAACTGCTACGGTTGCCAAAGTATACCAAAGTGTTAACAATGAATCAACAAAACAATGACACAAAAAAAAAAAAAAAAAAAAAAGACTGTTAGGGCTGGGCGATATGGCCAAAAATATGATCACAATATATATTTTCCATATCATATGAAATTGCTTTTTATCACGAAATTCATATGCTGAGGAAGGAAACACTTTCCACATGTTTGTTAGACCTTGAGAATAAATGGAAACATAACTTTGTTTGTTCCCAATTAAAGACAGAGTAAGATATCTTTTAATTAAGGGCCCCAAAAATCCATTTGTTTTCTCCTAAATTCTTTTTCCCATTTTATTTTTTTCTGGTTTCTGTGTTTTATGATTGAATTCAAATTTATCATAAAAATGGTGTCTACTTAAACGGATTAATAAAACTTGAACAGTTTGAAATGTTATCAAATGAAATAAATTTACAACAAAACACTGCATTTTTATTGTCAAGTAAGATGCTGCACAACAGAACTGTAAAATGTAGTGAAAAAATACCTTGGTTGTATGATATTCCTTAAAAGTAATAATATTATTATTATTTGAGAATTATGTTTTAGTATACAATGGTAACATATTTATGTCATAATTTCTTCAAGTAAAAACCAGACTTTTATTTTGACGGGTTGTCGTGAAGGTCTTTCAGTTTCAGTGTGTCTTTGACAGCAGTTTTTCTTAAATTAAATGGTGTAAAGCTGGTGAATTGACTCTCAGAGCAGCTCTGGATATTGAAGCTCATGTCCTCATATATTGAGACGCAGCCGCTGAAGAAGTCAGCGTCACGTGTGTTTGAGTTGGTGTATCAGACGAAAATACGCCATGCATTCACACAGAGACACTCAGAACATGAGTTATTAGCGGCATGCACTGACTGGATGCTGTTGCCTTTATTTCTGCTGTGATAGACTGTTTGATTAATCTATATCGATATAAAAATGTCCAGAGCTTATCATTGTTATTGACATAAATGTTATTGTGATCTTGATATGATATTGCCCAGCCCTACTGATTTTTGTATCATTGTTTTGCTATAATGAAACGATGAGACAAAACAATGAAACAAAATGATACAATGAAACAATGGAACAATAACACAACAAAACAAAACGATTAAACAATATGATACAATGAAATAATAATACAGCGAAACAATGACAACAAAACGAAACAATGGAACACTCCAACAAAGAACAACAAAATAATGATACAACAAAACAACGGAATGCTACAAGGCTACAACGAAACAAAACGTTAGATTGTGAACATAAGAACATAACAATGACACAACCAAACAATACAACAGAACAATGATGCAAAAAACTGCTACAAAGTAACAATGCAATGAAACAATAACAACAAACGATAAAAATGAAACAACGGAACACTGGTCATTGTTTTGCTATAATAAAACAAGACAATGAAACAAAATGATACAATGAAACAACAAAAAGTAACAATAAAACAATAGAACACTGATGCACACAAAAATGCACACAAAGAAACAAAGCAATGATACAACAAAACATTGAAACAATGATGAAACAAAACAATACAATAATACAAAGAAAGCAGACAGTGACCATAGGCTGCAGTCAAGATTTTAAAAATGACATAAAATCATCATAACATCTGTCCATATGACCCCTGCTCATTATTCCAAGTCTTCTGAAGTCAAATAATAGTTTTGTGTTAGAAACAGACCGATATTTAACATATTATTTGCTGAACATTTCCACCCGTGCAGCAGCTCTCAAATATAACTTGTGCTTTTCTACATTAAAACATGTTTCATTAAGTCAAGAGACCTGTGAGAACCAACGATATTTGACATCACTTACATCCAACCTGGAGCCAATGGCATATTTGAATATGCAAATGAGTTGCCGAAGATTTGCAGCAATTAATGATTAAAGTTCAGTCTGTTCCTTAAATAAAGCATCATATGACTCTAGAAGAATATAGGGCACATACGTCATATAAACTACTTTCTCTACATGGAAAAGAACAATCCAGACATTCTGCTGCTGTACAAACACACGTCTCATTTTCAAACACCTGCTCTTCTTTTAGTTCATCTTCCTCTGGTTTTCTTTGTCTTCTGCTGTCAGTCGTTTGTTAGGGAGTGTTTTTTTTTTGTGTGTTTAGAGATGTACATGCCTTATTGATGGAGTTCAGGCCTCTCTCAACCCTGTGACAGACGGAATCATTTTATATTTTCCTGCATATGAGATTCAGCCGGTGAGGGCGAGAGAGATGGAAGGAAACGACAGATGAGGCGCTGGAAGCTGTCTGAGGGGAAGTGAGGACACGCTTTACCAGCGGACACACACACACACACACACACACACATTGCGTGATGCCTTTCACAGCATACCGTGATGGGATTCTGTCTGAAGGACATTTTGCTTTTGTGTTTTATTTATTTAGATTTTTTCATAACTTAGTGTGTGCAGTTAGCAGAGGGTTTAATATGGTGAATCTCACAGAAGCATGTAGAAATCAAATAAATATGTATTTTTTTATATACATTTTTTTAGTAATATTTATATTTATTAAAATAAATAAATATATAAGCATTAAGATAATGTGACTTTTTTAAATTCTCATTATTGTGATGCAATACTTTAGAGTTTTTTTGTAAGTCCCATTTTTCTCAAAGCAGATTTCATGACAGCAATACTGAATATTTACTTTATTTTCCTTTACATTACAGTAATAAGAATGGCTTTTTTCTTTATAGTAATGAAAATTTAGAGATGAAAGTGTGCTAATTATAATGAACAGAAGGTTGCAATATAAAGATAAACTAATTTTCGAAAAAAGTCTTAATTGTCTATAATATAAAATAATTTACATTATATTTCTATTACAATTAATCATATAAATAAAACACTTCTCTTACTTTATAGTAATGAGAATTTTATAATGAAAAAAATATTGCATCTTAATTTTCTAAAAATGGGCTTCATTTTCTATAACAAATATAAATTCAAAAATGAATTATACATGTAACATTTTTGACAAATAAATATAAATGTTTATAATTAAAAATTCTCTCCTTTTTTAGGATGTCTTTCACATTATAGTGATGAGAATTTAGGATGAACATATACTTAATTGTAATGAAAAGAATGTCGCAATACAAAGAAAACGTAATTTTCTGAAAAAGGGTTTAACTGTCTAATATAAATATAATTTATACAAATACAAAATTAAAGCAAACAATTATACAAATAAATATAATTGACTATTTCTGTATTATTATTATTATTATTATTATTTTGGGATGAAAATTAAAAGAAACTGAAAAAACAATACTATTTCTGTATTATTATTATTATTATTTTGGGATGAAAATTAAAAGAAACTGAAAAAACAAAACAAAGCCAAAAGTAATACCTGTACTACTATATCTAGTTCACTGTACAAAGAACCACACATTCTAGAAAATCTGAAATGAAGTCTCTTAGACTGTGAACTGATCTGTGACAGATGCGTTTGTCTAAATTATATTTAGGTTCAGAGAAAGCTGAGTATAACAACTGATATCAAATCACTCAAAAATCTGTCAGAAATCCCTGAAGCCATTTCTGTCGGTCTCTGTAGTTACTGCACTTTGAATTCGCAGGTCAGTGCATGTGTTCAAGAATACATCAAATGTAATAAATCAAAAAAAGTACATAAAAAATAGAGTATTGATCTCATGAGGTGAGCGGAGATATAAGGTGAGTAAATGTACAGGAACACATGTACAGCACAGTGATGCATTTCTCTTGTTACTAGTCTACAGTGTATTCTTTCATTTTGTCCAGTAATTTTTTCTATTACACCAGAAAACAGGTCATTCATATTCAGAGACGAACCCCAAACACCCTCACTGCAGGGTACGAACGTGTGTCGAAGAGGGAATGAAAATAAGAAAGTCTGATAGATCCCGACTGATAAATGTGAGATGAGAGCAAGAGAGAGGGAGGAGGGGGGATATTTACCTCTTCACACTTTTCAATTCCAGGCTCTGAATGAACAAATTCAGCTCCTGTTTAAGCAAGCAGTCAATTCTAATCGACAAACAGTGCACAACGTACACACTTCGGCTATATACTGCACAGCATATACTGCACACTTTATTAAACATAGCATGTGCAACTATGCATCGCAATAATGATATGTTTCAAATAGCAGTTCACTACACTAAATGTTAAAAGGAATAGTTCACCCAGAAATGAACATTTGCTGAAAATTTCCTCACCCTCAGGCCATCCAAGATAGATGTAGATGAGTTTGTTTCTTCATTCTGCAGTGAATGGGTGCCGTCAGAATGAGAGTCCAAACAACTGATAAAAACATCACTAGTCTACAGTGTATTCTTTCATTTTGACCAGTCATTTTTTCTATTACACCAGAAAACAGGTCATTCATATTCAGAGACGAACCCTCACTGCAGGGTACGAACGTGTGTCGAAGATGGAATGAAAATAAGAAAGTCTGATAGATCCCGACTGATAAATGTGAGATGAGAGCAAGAGAGAGGGAGGATGGGGGATATTTACCTCTTCACACTTTTCAATTCCAGGCTCTGAATGAACAAATTCAGCTCCTGTTTAAGCAAGCAGTCAATTCTAATCGACAAACAGTGCACAACGTACACACTTCGGCTATATACTGCACAGCATATACTGCACACTTTATTAAACATAGCATGTGCAACTATGCATCGCAATAATGATATGTTTCAAATAGCAGTTCACTACACTAAATGTTAAAAGGAATAGTTCACCCAGAAATGAACATTTGCTGAAAATTTCCTCACCCTCAGGCCATCCAAGATAGATGTAGATGAGTTTGTTTCTTCATTCTGCAGTGAATGGGTGCCGTCAGAATGAGAGTCCAAACAACTGATAAAAACATCAAAATAATCCACAAGCAATCCACACCACTCCAGTCCATCAGTTAATGTCTTATGAAGTGAAAAACTGTACGTTTGTAAGAAACAAAACCATCATTAAGAGGTTTTTAACTTCAAAAGTTTGCTTTTGGCTAAAATACAAGTCCATAATCCATAATAACGCTTCCTCCAGTGAAAGAGTCGTCTGGTCTGAATCAGGAGCAAAATATGCAAGATCAAGCACTGTTTACAATTTATTATGGACTTTAATTTTAGCTGGAAGCAACGGTTTAAGGTTCACTTCACATGATGTTAATTGATGGACTGGAGTGATGTGGATTACTTGTGGATTATTGCAATGTTTTATCAGCTGTTTGGACTCCCATTCAGACGGCACCCATTCACTGCAGAGCAAGTAATATAACGCTACATTTCTCCAAATCTGTTGTGATGAAACAAACTCATCTACATCTTGGTTGGCCTGAGGGCGAGTACATTTTCAGGAAAATTTCATTTGGAGTGTTACCTGCAAATTTATCTAAAAATTGTTTTAAAGTTTGGCATACTGGCCAAAAAAATTAAAAAATAGATGTTTACAAATTTGTAGTTGATATTATTGATATACACAGGAAATGAAAGATCAAGCCAGGCACACTGCATTGTGGGATTCACAATGGGCTCTTTTGCGTACTGTGCATAACGCAATCAACGGCAGTTTACAGCATTTCATGAATACATTAAATTAGCACACTGTGCAAAGTATACATTCTACATATTGTAGAAATAGCACTAGTAGTGTGTCATTTCATTCATCTCTTCTTGTCTACGATTGACTGTCCACATTCATCTCCGTCTGCTGTGCGTTATTACAGGAGTGAGTGAGTGATGAAGAATTCATTTCACTGAAAACTAAAACCCATCCACGGTGGTTTATTCGATGTGTGATTCCTCCTCCATCATATGTCTCTGGTGACATCGCTATGGAAACCTGCTGCCCCTCAGGGCTGTGAGTTATCATTTTTATGGCTTGAATTAAAAGAGAGAGAGAAATATGCTCATAAACATTTGATAGTCAGTAAATTAATTCTATAAAAGTGCAACATTGGCTCCATATATATCCTCTTACAGCCACCTGCGTGAGCGTGTGTGTGACCTGCAGTATTATCCTGTACTTTAACACCATATTTCTTCAGCAAATGCTGGATTTTTGACAATCTACTAGAACTGCATGAGTAAAAACAGTACGGACCTTCCTTTTCTGTTGCATGCAAGAAAGAAACTCACACTGGGTGAATAAATGACTGTTTTTCCTGTTTGGCTGCTTTAAACCAAACGCAGGCATTTAAAGTCATGCAAATTCAGCCTGCATCAATTCTCTGTGTAAACTGCACATGTATTAGCTCTCTATCAGGTCCGACCTTTGAACTTTAGTATCACAGCAACGGTAGACCTCATCTATCCAGATGTGACCTCAAAAGCTTTCATACACCTCACAAATCAACCTTTAACCCTTCGCGAGCCACGGATTGCTGCGAATGTGGGCGTCTCATCTGCTGTGTCGATCAATAACTGTACAACTCAAGGGCTTTGTTCAGATTAAATACTAGCTTACTGTCAATGCTGCCTACTTGCACTTCATACTGACTACTGCTTTCTGAAGAAGTCAAATATTAGGCATTTTTCCACAATAAATGTTTCAATTCAGTGTTATTTTAGTATCATTGATATACTGTTGTAGTTTTATTTTTTTTTCAATATTTTAAATTTGATTTTATTTGTATATTTTCTATGGAGACCCATTTCCACCACAGAATTGAAAAAAAAAAAAAAACAGTTTTTAAATATTTTTTGTCATAATTCAGACTTTATTTCTTGCAAACAAAGTTGAGATATAAATTAATTGTTTTTGTAATTTTATTTATTTTACTTGTCTATATAGTTTTATTAAGTTTTAGTTTATTTATGTAATGAATCAGTCCACTGAAGGCGAGCGTAGTGAAGAACCCATGTGCAGTTTATTTACAGACGTGATCCAAAATACAAACATAAACCAAGACTAGAGACACAGACTTGACGTGACGAGGCATAAACAGACTAGACTCACCGACAGCGGGTTACAACTTCAATACACTACCAGAGACAATGGCAACATGAAGGCTACTTATAGCAAACAATACAGGTCACATGACAAGAACCAACCAATGAGAGACAGGACACATGACTAAGACTACCAATCAGAACATGACACAATGAACAAGAAAACCAATGGCATGAATACACGAGGGCAAGGGAAGCAAACAGGGACCATGACTAAACTCCAAAATAAAAGGCATGAAAACATGAACATGAAACCAAACCCAAAACAGGCGTGACAATTTAGTTTGAGTTATTTTAGTACTTTAACTTAAACAATACAAATGAGAAATTCTTGACAACTAGCTGAAATAAAATGTGCATGAATTTGGAATAGCATACTATTATACAAACCACAGTATTTATGCATCTTTATATGTTTTTTAGGCAGAAATAGTAAGAATAGCATGCTAGTATTTCAAATTCAGCAATCATTTTCCTGTGACTGCAGAGTAATTTGTCACATGGTATTTACGGCTCAGGTGACTGGCGCAAAAGAAATGTGAAAAATTTGCATACTGTGAACAAAATACATCACAAACATTGCAGAAATAGTAAAAGTAGTATGCTAATATGATATTCTGAACAGAACCACACATCTCATTAACCTGTGTTTCCTCTTTGCAACAGTCTGAATTATTCAGGTAAATCTCATTTCCATAATCATATCACAGGAGTCATCTTAAAATGAATGCTTCCTTATTCTGCTTCTGTTTTAAATAGTGTAATTAGTGCTGAAGGTTGAATGAGGCGAAATTAGTCAATCCGGATTCAGCATTCATACCTGTGATTATCCAATCAGAACGAGTCTGTGCTGCCTAATGGCCAATCAGCTTACAGCCGAATTCTGAATGTCACCAGATAAACAAAACACATTCAGATGAATGAGACCTTCATTTTCTGAACACACACACACACACTCATAATTTGTGTAATTATCATGCTGTGATCCTGTTTCCACAGAGATAATGTAATTATATAACCTTGACAGAGCCTAAAACACCCACCCACACACACACACACACACACACACACACACACACACACACACACACAGTCCTGTCAATGCCCTCTGTATTAGGGCACCTGCCTACCAAATGCCATCTGTGCCATCTGCACACTTTGGCATCAAGTGTCAATACACTCATTCAAATGCACACTAAGGAGACAGGAGGCAACATGAGATCAAAATGAACTCTATATCCTTTCTTAAAGGAATAGTTCACCCAAAAATGAAACTTTGCTAAAAAATGTATTCACCCTCAAACCATCCAAGATGTGAATGAGTCTTCATCAGATTTGGAGAAATTCAGCATTAAATCACTTGTTCGCCAACGGATCCTCTGCAGTGAATGGGTGCCGTCAGAAAGAGAGTCCAAACAGCTGATAAAAACATCACAATAATCCACAAGTAATCTACATGACTCCAGTCCATCAATTAACATCTTGTGAAGCCAAAAGCTGCATGTTTGTAAGAAACAAATGCATCATAAAGACGTTTTTAACTTCAAAACACTGTTTTTGGCTAAAATATGAGTTCATAATCCATAATAACTCTTCCTCCAGTGAAAAAGTCCATCCACTGTCCTCTCATATCAAAATCCAACTGCATATTTGTATAGAGCTGTTTTGTACTGTTTTGGCTTGTAAACGGTGCTTGATCTGTGCATATCTCTCTGCTGATTCAGACAGGATGACTTTTTCACTGGAGAAAGCATTATTATGGATTATGGGCTCGAAAGCAACAATTAAAAACATCTTAATCATGGATTTGTTTTTTACAAACACACAGCCTTTGGCTTCATAAGACGTTTACTTGTGGAAATTATTGTGATGTTTTTATCAGCTGTTTGGACTCTCATTCTGATGGCACCCATTAACTGCAGATGATTCATTGGTGAGCAATTGATGTAATGCTACATTTCTCCAAATCTGTTTTCATGAAGAAACAAACTCATCTGCATCTTGGATGGCCTGAGGGTGAGTACATTTTCAAATCTTTCAGATTTTTTTTTTTTTTGGTGAACTATTCCTTTAATGCATGCTCCTAGTCTTATTATGAATGATTCATCGGTGCATGTTTTGTTTTTTTTATATCAGAAATCACAGTAAATATAATGACAGGTGAATACAGGAGGAGAGCATCAGGATATGAGCACGTGCATGTGAATATTCGATGTGTAATTAGTTTGGGCTTCTGTTACGAGGGAATAACCCGTAGTGCTAAAGTTCACGATCTGAGGTTAACTCAAACACTGAGCGTTAATAATGTACGACCCTACTGGAGCAAAACACACCTAGAGACACTGTATTACACAACGTAGACTCAACAGCATCCAAAACACTCTCTTATGAGTGTGTGTTACTGCCTCCAGAAATAGATTTCAAAGTCATTTTAAGATCTCATTAGAAAGGCGATGAGTCTCACAGTCCCACTGGTTCGTCAGTTCAACTAGGTGCAGCTAAAACTTAAAAAAAATAATTTAAATTGAAAAAAAAAAAAAAACTGAAATAAAATAAGCTGAAGTACTAAAATTACTAAAAATGAAACTAAAAATAAATTTAAATGTAAATATAAATACTTTTTTTTTTTTTTAAAGAACAATGAAAACTCTAAATATAACAATAAAAGCTAATTCAAATACGAACAAATAATATAATAATATATAAATATAAATAAAAATATAAATCTCTCAACATAAGCCCCCTAACTTAAGTTGAAGAATCTGAAGCGAGGCAGAAGTGTGTCCTGCAGTACAGGATGAATGTGGTCATACTGCAATCAGTCATGTGTGACGCTGAGGTCAGACGTATATGGAGATGACAGACGGGTCTCACACACGATTCACAAGAGAAAAACGCTCATAATGGGAGAATTGCCACAGTCAGCTAAGCTAAACATGCAGATTATAAAGGATAGTGTTGTGATCGGAGGATATGAAGAGAGAGAGAAAGAGAGAGAGAGAGAGAGAGAGAGAGAGAGAGAGTAGATCAGACTGTGTTTGTGTATGTAATGAGGTTATATGTAGGAAGAATCATCTATCACAGCACAGCAGGAGCCGTCGACACACACACACACACACACATGCATTTACACAGAGATTAAATCAGGACATACCATAGATTTCTATCGCTTTTATGGAAAACTAAATATAGTAACTACAGACTAACTGCCCAAACCCTTAAAGAAACCTTAAAAACAAGCATTATTCACTTTATGAATGGGTTCCCTTTCAGTCAGTCACGTTCGACGTCATGTCGACACTGACATTAGGGGTCTCATTTTGGGAGCCCTAATCAATTCTGAGCATTACGAGAAACGGCCAATGACAATTGGTGAGTGGAATTTGCATGCCAAGCCACTCGCCGTACATACAGGCATATAAGATGGAGGAGTGATTTTTGCTTCGGAGCCGATCACTTTGTGAGCGCTTTCTCTCCTATCAAGAGATCTAAGAAAAAAATTAATAAGCCTACACTCTGCAGGAGATTCTCGGCTGCGTCATAGAGTGTAGTCAGCAGTGTGTTTGCCCCTGTTTAGCACAGATATTGCTGTTTTCCACCCCTGGGCACCCCAGCCAGAAAGAGCAATTTCTTACAGCTTGCATGGTCGAGAGTGTCTTTTGAGATGTCTTTCCGACTATGTGCCTCTGGGTGCGGTAGTTTCCTTATGATGGACATGATCGCTGTCTCACGAGCCTGGGCCGCAAGCATGCCGAGACGGCTTCCGTGAATGATTCATGCCACGCTCCGCCCCAGTGCCTTTCTTCCCGGAGGTTCATGAAGAGCTCACCAAAATGTTGAAGGCCCCCTACACCGCCTGGTCAAGTTTGAGCTCTTCCCTCTACACTACCTTCAATGGTGGGGCAGCCAAGGGGTACTTCGATGTTCCCCAGGTGGAGCACGCGGTTGCGGTACACCTATGCCCGCAAAACGCCACCACCTGGAGGAACCGTCCGCACCTCCCATCCAAAGCTTGTAAGCTGTCATCATCCCTGGCTGCCAAGGCTTACAGTGTTGCGGGCCAGGCCGCCTCCGCCCTGCACACCATGGCCATCCTGCACGTACACCAGGTCAAGGAACCCCTCGGCAGGGATGCTCTGGCACACAGCTGGCCCCGGGGTTTATGCAAGTATGCCTTCCCCCCAGTAAGCCTCCTTGCACAGACCCTGTGCAAGATCAGGGAGAACGAGGAGCAGGTCCTTTTGTTTGTGCCGTATTGGCCCACCTGGACCTGGTTTTTCGATCTCACGCTCCTCGCGACAGCCCCTCCATGGAGAATCTCCCTGCGGAGAGACCTTCTTTCTTAGGGGCAGGGCACTATTTGGCACCCATGTCCCGATCTGTGGAACCTGCACATTTGGTTTCTGGATGGGATGCGGTAGACCTCTCTGGCCTCTCAGGAATTTGAGGACCCCCAGAGATGCCCGGTCAGTGTTGTGGTTTCCTTCCTGCAAGAGAAGTTGGAGACGAGGCTGTCCCCCTCCACTTTGAAAGTGTATGTTGCTGTTATTGCGGCGCATCACAGTGCAGTGGATGGATCCTTGGGGAGGCGTGGAGGAGATCAAATCTTCACAGATCGTGCCTCGTTCCCTCTTGGGATCTCTCTGTGGTCCTGTTGGGACTACGGGGGGCCTCCTTTGAGCCGCTTGACTCAGTTGAGCTCAAATTCTTGTCATTTAAGACAGTGCTCCTGGTCGCGCTCACATCCATAAAAGAGGGTTGGGGACCTGCAGGAATTTTCGATTAACGAATCGTGCCTTGAGTTTGGGCCGGCTGGTTCTCACTGTAACAAATTTAAAAGCTCAGGGAAGAAGGAGGCGGGAACCGGTGAACATTTAACATAAATTTAATCATATGAAATAAACAAACAAACACAAAACGAAAGCAAAAGCGGCAGCCCCTCACGGACAACTGCCGCATAAAACATAACAAATCAAGAACATAAATAGTCCAGGCCTGGTCCTGTCTCGTCCTTAACTGTCGTCACTCCTCTTTTTATCCTTCCGGAGCTCCTCCGTGGGACTTGAGATTAGTGAGTGGCGCAGGTGGCGCTCATTATCATTTACTCCACTGGCCTCTCTCCGTTCCCACGGCTCTCGGCCCCGCCCCACTAGTCACACTCACATTATCTTGTGGCAAAGGCCCGGTTATATGTCCAAAGTTCCCACCACTCCCTTTCAGGACCAGGTGTTGAACTTGCAAGCGCTGCCCTTGGAGGAGGCAAATCCAGCCCTTGTGTTGCTGTGTCCCATTAACGCTTTGCGCATTTACATGGAATGCACAAAGCTTGAGACACTCTGAGCAGACCTTTGTTTGCTTTGGAGGACAGCAGAAGGGGAAGGCTGTCTCCAAACAAAGGTTGGTCCACTGGCTAGTGGATGCCATCGCCTTGGCGTAACAGGCACAAGACGAGCTGTGCCCCCTGGGGGTGAGAGCTCATTCCACTCAGAGTGTTGCCTCCTCCTGGGCATTGGCGCACAACACCTCTCTTGCAAAGCTGCGGGCTGCATGACACCTAATACCGTTGCGAGATTCTATAATCTCCGGGTGGAGCAAGTTTCCTCCCGTGTGTTGGGTATGAAACAGGTAATTTGCGGGAGGTCTGGCTCGGTGTGTCGCTTGCGGTGCCATTCCTCTGGTTAGGATATGTGTGCTTATCTTTTTCCAGTAAGTTCTAGCGGAGGAGTCTGTTGCCGTGTCCAGTATTTGGGTTGCATGCCATTAGTCACCCCCTTTTACTGGTGCCATACATGAGATTCCCTTGGTAATCCTGTATGTTCTTCCACGGTACCGTTTCCCTTGGTAAACTTGTGTCTTCCCTAGACAGTTTGTTTACTGTCAGTCCCTGTTGTGTTCCCCTGAACTGGGGTCATGACAGTTTGTTTGACTGTGCTGCGACCAGTCTTACTGTTCACATTCCTACTTGGATGCGTCGCTGCACCCCAACGGTTGCTGAAATCTAGTATTGTGAGAATGTCGGAACAACCCCTTCCCTGGTAAGCCCGTATACTTGTTGTCTGATCTGGCTTATGGGGCATTGGGTAGGTTACGGATTGAGGTACATCTGTCCTGACACGCTTGCTTGTCAGCACCTGCACTTTAAATTTTCGTAACAGTTCTGGTTGTGGCGCTTTCCATAGGGACCCCTAACATCACTGAAAGGGAACGTCTTGGTTATGTACGTAACCCTCGTTCCCTGAAGGAGGGAACGGAGACTTTATGTCCCTCATGCCACAACCATGAACTGTGCTAAATGCCGGGATGCTTTCCTCGGCTCCTCACCACAAACCTGAATGAGTGGATGCACACCGCCATCTTATATAGCCATATGTATGGGGAGTGGCTTGGCATGCAAATTCCACTCGCCAATTGTCAATTGTCAACTGTTTCTCGTAATGCTCAGAGGTGATTGGTTCTCCCAAGTGAGACCCCTAACGTCAGTGTCGATGTAACGTCTCCGTTCCCTCCTTCAGGGAACGAGGGTTACATATGTAACATATACAAATGTTTTGTTACTTGAACATTAACTGACATAAAATAAGTTAAAGTTTTTTATATTTTACTTTATTTCAGCTAGTTTCCAAGGCAACATTTTCCATTTTCATTTAGTTTAACTTGATGTACTTTAATAACTAAAACTGTAATAATAATAATAATAACAACAATAATAACGATAATTAATTAATTAAATAAATAAGTAAATATTATAGCTATATTAAAAAAACTAATAAATATGACAAAAACACAACAAAATTATTAAAACTTTAAAAGTAAAATGAAAACAGAATATAAAAATAGAAATTCAAATTATTAATAAAAACTATAATAGTATCTCAATAATATTAAAATAGTATTGTTTAAAAAAACAAAACCTTGTTTCAAAACAAGAAAAGTTAAAAACAAATGATTTACTTCATGAACAAGGTTATTATAGTTAACTAAAACTAAAATCATACCAAGATGTTTTCATTACTTGAAATGCATTAAAAAGACATTGAAAAACAATGTTAAATTATATATGTGTGTGTGTGTGTGCAGGGCTGTACAGTGCGACATATATGCAGAGACATATATAGACATATATATCGCACATGCTATGAAAAAACTGGTCTGTGCGATGAATACATTTACCACTGTAGCACGCGTGCGATACAGTTTTGCATGTTCATAACACAGCCGCTTAATAGTGTGAAGTCATTTCGTTGTGCTTGTTTGTGTGTGTGAGATTGATTATACTTGGTAGTTAGGGGTGTGCGATATGACGATTTTTGAATGTCTCGACGATCTGCTTTTGAAGAAATATTGTTGTATCGTGATACAGCGCACATTCTATCAGCTGCAGTTCTGGCGCTTCCCTCCGTCTCAATATAATGTACAACGCGGGACACTGCACTTATGCGCAATCACAAAACGTCTCAGGTTACTTGTGTAACCATGGTTCCCTGAGTAGGGAACGAGACACTGCGTCCTCTAGGGGGCGCTATGGGGAACGCCTCGTCGTGACCCGTGTCTAAAGCATACATTGAAAAAACACCAACTCGTTGGCCGGCGACAGCCATGACGTCACTACCGGTGCGACTAAAGTATAAATAGGCGCCGGGAGCACACATCATTCACTTCTTCGTCTGAAGCTTGCGTCCGCAGCATGGCGAGAAAACCTAGAGGAAGCAGTGTCTCGTTCCCTACTCAGGGAACCATGGTTCCACAAGTAACCTGTCAACAGACGAAATAAACTAATTCAGGTTTAAAACAACTTGAGTAAATGATGGTATAAAAATGAAACACTATTGAAAGACAGATTATCTTTTAATGTTAATAAAACAACAAAACACAAAAAAAAATCACTCACTTCTCTTGACTGATGAACTTATCAGTCAGTTGCTTTAAAAAAAGTATAATTTATGTATATAGTGTTTTATTTTAAGATCCCAGCACTCACTTCTTGTTGAGTTTCGGTTTCGTGTCGGGGTTCAGACACTCGCGCTCCATGTTCTGTCTTGTTGTAGGAGTGTGCGGTCTCGAGTTCGCTCGGGCTGTACACTCTTATGTCCACATGGATTGTGCTGTTTTGTGTAGCACATGGTTTGTGTTCGGCCGCGTGTTTTACTGTTGTCTTGTGTTGTTGCACGCAGCTCGTGTTTTCGGTTGCGTGCTTTCATGTTGTCATGTCTTGTGTGAACACGCGGCTTATGAGTATTCTAATTAGCTGCATGTTCGTGTCTTGTTTTGTTCAAGCACATGGCTTGTGATTTGTTTTGCTGGCCATGTGCTTGTGTTTTTGTTTGTGTGAGCACATTGTTTTATACTTGTGCTACAACTTTTTGGCCTGTGCTACAAAACCTTCAACCTCTGTAGAACCAGTGCTATGTGAAAAAAAAGTTAACGTACAGTCCTGGTGTGTGTGTGTGTGTGTACTGTACATATCAGCTGTTTGCCATGGCAACATTTCTCATTTTTGTTTATTTTAAGTTAATGTACTAGAATAACTAAAAATAAAATAATAGTTTTAAAGACATTAAATATAAATAAATAAATAAACAATCTCAAAAACAACAAAATGACTAAAACTAACATTAAATGAAAATGGAAAATAGAAAAAATAATAATTAATATGAATAAAAACTATAAAAGTATCTCAAACAATGATACTAAAATAATAATATGAATCGTGTGTATGTTAAAGGTTTTGTCATATTTAGCTCACTTGTCAAGACGATTCGGTCTGCAAAGTCAAGCTAAACATAAAACAGTGCTTCTGTAAAAACCTCTCTGTCTGTGGAAATAGTGTCAGGGTTCTGTCACTTCGGTCTAGTGTTATTCATGGTTTTGTGACAGGGCCCTAACACTCCAGTCATGTCCTGTTTTTGTGTGAGTGTGCTTTTTTGAGTGTGCTTGAGCCATGCACTCTCGTCTGCGTGCCCTGTTTCCTTGTTTCATGTTGGAGCGTGGTGTTCAGATCCCAGCACTCACTTCTTGTTGAGTTTCATCTTGTTACCTGATTATTGGTTAATCTGTCCCACCTGTGTTTCCCTCATTACCCTCCTTGTGTTTGCAGTCCTGTGCCAGTTCGTCGTCAAATGTTTTCGTGTCAACCCTGGTTGTGTCCTGCCCTGCCTTGTTCTGTCCTGGCCAGCCTTGCAAATGCCAGCCTGTTTTTGTTGTTGTTTTGTTTTATTTTATTATTAATAAAGAGCCCATTCTCTGCACCATTGAGTCCTCACATCCCTACATCCCCAACCCTAACAGAACGAACTGGCCAATAGATGACTCCGCAGAAATATGGGCATCTTCCTGTTCCCATCTCCCTGCCCTTCCACTCATCAGATGGCTGTTCAACGCTGGAGGCTCCTTTCTCTTCGGCAAGGGAAAGCCAGTGTGAAGGAATTTACTTACCAGTTCCTGTTTGCAGCGGAGGGACTAAACATCAGTGACACAGAGCTCAAGGATATCTTTAACAACAAATAAAATATAATTCAAAATATTAACAAAAAATATAATAGTATCTCACTGATAATACTGGCTCAGGCAATTATCTGAAATAAGTTTGAAAGTCTGTGCGAGTTTGTTCCTCTTCCTCACACACACGTTTGGAGCTAAACAAGGTCAAGCATAAAAAAAAGGGAGAAAAGAAGCAAAATCCTGACGTTTGAGATGAAACATTGAGCTCATCTTTACTTGAATCCTGATACAGACGTGACTTGATACACACACGTGTGAGTGAGTGAGAAACGGGTTACCATATGTGACCCTGGAGCACAAAACCAGTCTTAAGTCGCTTGGGTATATTTTTAGCAATAGCCATTTCCTGTGTGCCATGTGCTCTCATGTCAATTGTCTTGACCCCACCCATCTTGTTACCTGATTATTGGTTAATCTGTCCCACCTGTGTTTCCCTCATTACCCTCCTTGTGTTTGCAGTCCTGTGCCAGTTCGTCGTCAAATGTTTTCGTGTCAACCCTGGTTGTGTCCTGCCCTGCCTTGTTCTGTCCTGGCCAGCCTTGCAAATGCCAGCCTGTTTTTGTTGTTGTTTTGTTTTATTTTATTATTAATAAAGAGCCCATTCTCTGCACCATTGAGTCCTCGCATCCCTACATCCCCTCCCCTGACAAATAATTAGCTTGAATGTGATGCTTTAATTTATGTAAACATATAACACTGAAGTTCACCTGCAGAGCAAAACTAATGCATGCTAAGCAGGTATGAACACACCTTCAGCTCTCTAATTCAGACGAGTCTTACGGCGAGTCCGTTCATCCATCGCTCTACAGTGAGAAAAACCCAGAAGAAAGCGCTGAACATTGAAAGATTATTCAGCGCTAACAGCTGTGGAAACCTTGTGCAAGAAACATAAGGATAATTCCATGTTTAATTAAAGTATTAAAATGATAAACGCTAGGGAAGTTCAGACGCCGCAGGGGTTCAGTGGGATGGGATTTTAATGAACATGCTCAGTGTTAACTGAAAACGCCCTTCAGGACACGAGTGATGGGTGGAACGCATGCGCCTCTCACCCCAGTGCCCCATGGGAGCGCGGCGTCTCCAAAAACTACTGAATATTCATGAGCTGCACTCTGATTATTGGCCGGTTTCAGAATAGGAGCATTTAAAGGGTTTGCTGTAGTAAAGAGTTCCTTCTGCTTTAAAATAATGTTTGGAGAAGCAGAAGAGATTTGAAATGGCCTAAGGAAGGAGCTTAAAAGACAGAACCAAAGAGGCAATTTGCACTTCTTGAAAGCTGTGAAATGTACGCACAGAAAAGTACACAAAGCAACACAAAACACACACTAAATTTAAAGGCCAAGAGGTTGAGTTACTGCAATTAAAGTTTACATATATTAAAGTTTTAGCCATTGTGCTGTGCTGAAAATCCTTCCTTCCCAATCAAAAATGACTGGCCTTTTAAAAATTACTAGTAAATCTCGTTATCCTGTATTATCACCAAGTCTTGGATTCTTAAAAAATGTATTTCTTGTATTTCTTTTTGGAACTGATTGATCATAGTCCTCATTGATCTGAGCTTATGCACCTCAGTTTTTAAGTGAAAAAAAGCATTATTTGTGAATAATTTTATCAATGTCCACTTAAAAACTGAGGTTTAAGCTCATATCAATGAGGCCCACAAGTAATGCAAAACCTGTGCTAACTGAAAGAAAACAGAGATTGACAAAGATTGAATCCAATATTTGGTAGTAATTTAGCATAACAGGAAATGTATATGCAATTTTTATGTAGGCCAGTCATTTTTGTCCATGGACACCACAAGTGTAAGAAAGTTGGAAAAAAGAGACACATTTGAAATCTGTGTAAAATCAGCTGAATTCTACAAAACAATGTTTATTCTGATTATTATGAATGCATTAATTGAATTAAATTAGTGTATTTTATCATATTGCTCTTGCAGCCATTTTACAAAATCAATAAGCCACTGAAGGTTGTCTACCATTATATTAGTATCTTTGACATATTATTACAGTTATATATTTAAATAGTTTTTATTTTTGTATTTTTCATTTTCATTTTAGTTCAAGTATCAGTGATTTTGTCATTTTTATTAGTTATTTTTTGTGTATCTGTAGTTTTTATTAATTTTATTTGTATAAACAACTGAAAATAAAACTAAAACCATAAAAACATATTTCTTACTTGAAATAAAATAAATGTTAACTGAAATAAAATAAAATATTAACACAAAAATAATTTCAGCTAGTTTCCAAGGCATCATTTCTCATTTTATTAGTACTAAAATAACTAAAACTAAAACTGAGCTAAAAATAATAAAAACTATATAGACATATTTAAAGAACTACTACTACTAAAAGTGACAGACACAAACAAACAAACACACAAACAAATTGATAATCCAGATTTTCAAATAGTTGTATCTCGGCCAAATATTGTCCTATCCTAACAAACCATACACCAATGGAAAGCTTATTTATTCAGCTTTCAGATTATGTATAAATCTCAATTTCGAGAAATTGACCCTTATGACTGGTTTTGTGGTCCAGGGTCACATATCAGAATTAAACTGAAAACATCCAATCACATTCAAACCGGCTGCTAAACACAAAAAAAGAAATAAAAGAGCAAAGAAAAGAATGTAACACTTAATTCAAATGTCCTGCCACCCAATGATGAAAGAAACGCTCAATTAAACAGGTCACAGGTCACACGTCTGATGCCCTACACTACCCAAGGGTCACTTTTAATGGTGATAAAAAAAGACTAGAAGACTAAAATCATGGGCAGATGTTTGATGAATTAATGCTCAGATGTGGCGCTGAAACGAGCTGCCAGTGAATTCAAGGAGGTTCCTGCAGTCTTAAAGAGATAGGAACACATTTACAGCGGTGAGAGGTGAGAAAAATTTAAATATACATCATTACTGGCTGATTCTTGTACAAACACCATCATTAGACACACATTATGCAGCCTTACAAAATACACTGCGTTGAGATCCACAAGTGAACTGCACAGTCACAACATTTAATGTTTAATGTTGGTAAGATTTTTTTTTTTTTTAATGTTTTTAAAGATGTCTTTTCTGCTTACCAAGGCTGCATTTATTTGATCAAAAATACAGTAAAAATTGTGAAATATTATTTTAATTTAAAATAACTGTTTGCTTTGTGAATACAGCTTAAAGCTGAATTTTCAGCATCATTACTCCAGTCTTCAGTGTCGCATGATCCTTCAGAAATCATTCTAATATGCTGATTTGCTGCTCAAGAAAAAAATTCTGATTATTATCAGTGTAGAAAGTTCAAAAGAACAGCAATTATTTGAAATGGGAATCTTTTGTAACATTATGAGACTAGATATGGTATTCAAAAGAGGTCTGTTTTGATGCAGACAGCAGAGAATGCTAATCACAAATAATAAATCCAACTAACCAACAATGAAACTCTTCAGTATTTTAGACAATAATTCATCTGTCAGTAGGACAAAGTCAGATCAGACAGATGTCAGAACACAAAAATAATTTCAGCTAGTTTCCAAGGCATCATTTCTCATTTTATTAGTACTAAAATAACTAAAACTAAAACTGAGCTAAAAATAATAAAAACTATATAGACATATTTAAAGAACTACTACTACTAAAAGTGACAGACACAAACAAACAAACACACAAACAAATTGATAACGCATGATCCTTCAGAAATCATTCTAATATGCTGATTTGCTGCTCAAGAAAAAAATTCTGATTATTATCAGTGTAGAAAGTTCAAAAGAACAGCAATTATTTGAAATGGGAATCTTTTGTAACATTATGAGACTAGATATGGTATTCAAAAGAGGTCTGTTTTGATGCAGACAGCAGAGAATGCTAATCACAAATAATAAATCCAACTAACCAACAATGAAACTCTTCAGTATTTTAGACAATAATTCATCTGTCAGTAGGACAAAGTCAGATCAGACAGATGTCAGAATGGACAGGTTGTGACGCACTCGTCCTCAAAAACCATCAACAAAATTACAGAGAAAAAGGCGACATTAAAAACGAGTTCACAATGAGGATAAACATGGTTTATGTGTTTTGTGCTGTGAATTATTGGCTCTGTTGTTAATTGCACTGAATCCCATTTCTATGTTTATGCAGTCAACTGGCTGAGCATTTCTCATATTCAGCAGCCTGATATAATATTTGTCTCAGTGTTTGGCTGGTAAATCTCATTCCTGCTGTTTATGTATTTACTAAATTGCCAGTTTTGCTACTATGCTTTGTGTTATATTTATAATTTTGCATTTTGTTGGGGTCTGCGCATGAAATTCAGAGACCTAAACAATATGTATGTTAAAGACATTTTTGTCAATTTTATAATAGGCTAAACAGTGTTGGTACTGTGTTGGGTTCTCATTTGGAGATATAAACATGATTCATAAAGTAAATAATGCCTATTTGTACATGTTTGTACACAGAATCGTGATATATTAATTCAAGAATTACGAGATATACTTGCAATTCGGAGAAGAAAAGTCAGAAAAAAAAAATCATGATTTTGAGATTCCTAATTATCTTTTTATTTTTTTATTTTTCTGTGGAGGAAACAGGCTTCCATACCTTTTCCATTGTTTTTCTCTGT
The DNA here is from genome assembly GCF_001515605.1 of Sinocyclocheilus anshuiensis. Taxonomy (NCBI): domain Eukaryota; kingdom Metazoa; phylum Chordata; class Actinopteri; order Cypriniformes; family Cyprinidae; genus Sinocyclocheilus; species Sinocyclocheilus anshuiensis. The sequence goes on from NW_015548267.1 coordinate 688,161, forward strand.
AAACATGCTCTAGACGGATACGTTTGACCATTGCACTCGTGTCTTTTACAGCGTCTACTCCATTCTGAAATGCAGCATTCAATTAAAAGATGTTCAACTTTTAAAAAAACGCATCTCAAGACCTTGCATTTTTTTTCCTTTCCTGTGTCGGGTCTCGTGTTATAAACCACAAAAACGTGAATGGCCCTTAACAGTTTTTCACATTCAGCAAATTTCTGTATTCCACTTTTTCCATGTTTTCTATGTAAACATGCACTAGACGGATGCGTTGCATTCGTCTTGCATCTTTTGCAGCCTCTCGTGCATGGCATGGCATTTTTTAAAACATGTCTCGTGTATATAACCACAAAACCACGTTCTGTGCATTCAAAGAATGAAAAATGATACAGCAAAAAGATGTCCGCAAAACAATGAAATGTTCCAGTGTGGAATGCAAAACACATTCTGTGTGAATGGGTTTAGACTAGAGATGCACCGATTGCAATTTTCTTGGCCGATTCCGATTTCCGTTTTTTTGTTAGTGTGATCTGCCGATTCCGATTTTCTTTCTAAGAACTATAATTGACAGCATATACAAACAAAAATCTACTTTTCTTCAACGCAAAGTTTTATTGTCATTAAAAAAACACAAGTAAAAAGTCTTGCAAAAAAAATTGCAAACAACAGCACAAATAAATGCAATAGAATAAAGAGAGCTATGAAACTAAGTTTTTCAGGTCAAGTAAGTTTTTATTCAGGGAAGAAATACTACAGAAATTAAAGTAATCAAATGTAAAATAACACATCCAGTGTTATTTTACATTTGATTACTTTTAATTTCTGTAGTCTTCATTGTAAAAATGAAGTAAATACAGATTAATGCTTACATTGAAGTTATAAAACGTATTCAGTCAAGAGCAGAAAGTGATTTTCTTTGTCTTTTGTTCTTTGATTAATATGACAGACAGCAGCAGAAATATTGGACTGCGGTCCCTTTAAGAGTTTATCCACGGACCCAATATACTGTTACACAACATGCGTTCTCCTTCTCAACTATTTAGCGTTCCAAAACTGACTGTTTAACTGGATACTCGCCAAGACGGGCATTTTGACATAATTTTGTATGTATTTGACCGTTTTAGTGCAGTTAGCCACTAATTTTGGTATTTGTGGCTCATAAGCTGTTTGAGACTGAGCGCGGCTTGTGCACTCCACTAATATAGATCAGTGGTGGTGCGCGCTTTTGGTGTAAGCGCGAAACCTGAGGGAATGACTAAAATAATGCGCAATACAAGCACTATTTAACCGGAGCGAATGAGACGTGTGTGAGAGAGAAGGGGT
>NW_015548267.1:689504-705210 GCF_001515605.1 Sinocyclocheilus anshuiensis
GACTGCGGTCCCTTTAAGAGTTTATCCACGGACCCAATATACTGTTACACAACATGCGTTCTCCTTCTCAACTATTTAGCGTTCCAAAACTGACTGTTTAACTGGATACTCGCCAAGACGGGCATTTTGACATAATTTTGTATGTATTTGACCGTTTTAGTGCAGTTAGCCACTAATTTTGGTATTTGTGGCTCATAAGCTGTTTGAGACTGAGCGCGGCTTGTGCACTCCACTAATATAGATCAGTGGTGGTGCGCGCTTTTGGTGTAAGCGCGAAACCTGAGGGAATGACTAAAATAATGCGCAATACAAGCACTATTTAACTGGAGCGAATGAGACATGTGTGAGAGAGAAGGGGTCGTCGGAGAGAAGAGAGTGAGTATGCGTGGCTGACGTTATTGCCTGTGCCGCTGGTAACAAAACGGATCGGCTCGGAATTGGAAAGAAGTGAGACTGACCGACCGATCACCGATCCGGGCTGATCATGAGGAAAATCGGCCGATTCCATCTCTAGTTTAGACGTTACTATTACTTTAATATAAAACAAACAAAAGAGTCTGCAGTGCATCCTCGTGTATGTGTGAAGCACAGTCACAGAGCACTGAGGGCATTTAGAAACTCAGACAGGATGAGCAAGAGAGCGATGCAGAGGAGAAAAGAGGCAGAGAGGAGGTTAGTGGAGGACAGTGTGTGTGTGTGTGTGTGTGTGTGTGTGTGTTGCTGACAGCGCTCAAAGAGACTCCAAACACCACACAAGAATCCAGAACGCCCTCAACTGCCCAAGAGATGCGGATTAGCTCTTCCTGATTATCTGCCCTGTCACACTGCCGTCATCCTTCACTCTCTCAAAAGACAAACACAAACACAATGGCAACTCAAAACGAGAGAGTGCACAAATCAGACATCCGTGTTGTCATTCAGACCAATAGCACCATTACAGTCATGTGTATTTATGTATATAAATAACCATTTGATGCATATGTATTGAACACATCGAAAATAGCATTTATTTGACCGAAATTTAAAAATGTTTATATGGTTACCAATGAATGGGACGCTACATTTTATTCAAAAGCTGTTGGATATTGACTAAATATCTTCTAATCTATACCTTTTGGCTTTAATAAGATTTCCCCGAAAAACAGGCAAGAATGAATAGGCTGTCCACCGTGATTTCTGTTCTTTAAGACAACAAAGCACTTGAACACGACAAACTCGTAATTACAATTTCAGAAGTGGGAAGTAGGAAGTTTCTGATAGCATGTGAAGGCAGCATTACTGTCATGCGTCTCCAAAAAAAAACCATAGTGGCATTCTCAATGAATCACTGTTTTTTAACAAATCAGTTCAGTGGATGATTCACTGACTCCCTTACTTGTTTTAATCCTGGGTGTGTTTGAACGAATCAGTCGAGTAAATGATTCACTGACTCACTCGCTTGTTTCGTTCTTTAATGAATTACTATTTTCAAACAAATCGGTTCAGTGAATTATTCAGTACCTTACTCATTTGTTTTGTATCTGAATTAATAAGTGGTTTTAAACAAATAGGTTGAGTGAACGATTCACTATCACTCATTTGTTTTTAATTCCTATGAATGGATGTTTTTGAATGAATCAGTTGAATCAAGGATTCAATGATCCACTCACTTATTTCGTTTTGACTGAATCAGTGTTTTTGAATGAATCAGTTGAGCGAATCACAACTACGGTCACTTACCGCCCTCTACTATCGTAATTATGTAACTTACAGAAATAGTGAAAAATTCACACAAATAATGTGCAAATTGACAGTCTGACAGATTTACAGATTTATATCTACCTTGTATTTTATTGTTATTTTACTATTTTATTGTTTACATTTCTTCAGTAATGTGTTTGTTTGTTTGTATTTCTATAATTGTTATTATATTTATTTATTTACATACATACATGTTTGACTGCATTATGCATTACCACAATAGGGGTGCATTCATTTTCAACAATTCAAAAATTCATAAGCTAATTAATAACAGATAAATATAAATGAATAAATACATATGTATATTTATATTCACATACAATATATATTATTTAAATGCATAGGAACAATGTGAAAAACACTCATGAATATTAATTACGAGATGCATATTAATTGTGTGGTGCTACATTCACAGAGTGTTTTCAGTGTTTTGTTTTACTCCTAAGAAAAAACACAACTAATTATGTAACATTGTTGCCTTATACGGCAAATAAATGTAAGTTGTTTGGTTGTGTTTGACGTGTCGTTACTGCTCTTTTGTTGTTGTGGCTGTGAGGGCAAGTCTCTCAGCTGTCAGAGGGCAGTTTCACACAGCGACGGTCTCAGCTAAAACGACATATTAGGGCCACTGCAGCTTCGCTCAGAGCATCTGTTTTCACTCTCTCCTTCTTCACAAGAGAAGGAAAGGGGATCTTGTCTTTGTGATGAATTGCGGTGGGAATTACAGCGGTAAAAACACTCGTCTCTTTCATCCGTTGTTCTCTCCTCTCGGCACGTCAGCTCTAATTGGGGCGGTGACGGAGGCGAGTCGCCATCCACAGCCCAGTTTCCTTTCCAGTGTTTCATTGACAAAGGACATATCTGCAGCCGCAAGCCATCCTGGCTGAAAATGCACCATCCATCCCCAAAGACTTTGATACCTGTCCTGCAGCCATACTGGCCCAATCGCAGCTGTACATCCCAGCTGGCTTTCATTGCCGCCCGACGGCCATTTTGGCTCAGACATGACGAAGTGCTCCCTAAAATGCTGGACAAAAAAGCTCACGTTAACGTTGGCTCAGCTGGTGCCGTTCATTTGCAAAGGAGCGCAGATGAAACTGCTTTGGCCCTCAGCATTACAATTTGTCTCATTTTTGCTCTAAAAACAAACTCTCACTCAACCAGCTTCCTCTCCCTCAGGTCAGATCCTTCACACTAGACCAGAGTCTGTCTGTTCGGTTGTTGTGAAAGCTGTTGGATTCAGTTTGCATGACATGCAATTCATCTATGAGACAATAACGCATTTTTCATTGCTTTCTCTTGCCATTTGAGCTTGTTTGATTTTGATGGTAAAACCAATGTGACAAAAAAACTAAAGTGAAGCACTTTCCAATGTTGGTATTTTCTAACTACGAGTCTTTGCTACAGCGAACCCTGGTTTGAATCAAACAATCAAGTATAAAAACTACAGACGAGAGAGAATATATGTGTACACTAGCAAAATCGACCTATTTCCTTCCCTAATACATGATCCTGATCTTACTGTGAACGATTCTTTCGTTCACATTATTCCAAAGGATAAATGAGTGTTTGTCTAAGCAATATTTCATCAATATAATCATGATTTTACTTTTCAGCTGACCTCACCCACTACTTGTCACAAATGGAGACACAGTTTTCACCACACAATCAATTCCTTGTGGACAAAATCGGATGCTGTCCAACATTTTTACATTTTACATTTCAATAGGATGCAAGCCACATTATAAAAGTAAAATGGGTTGTGAACATGTTGATTTTAACCATATAAAGCTGAATGTACAGTACATGTATTTCTAAGGCCTCTAAATGTTCAACACGGTCAAAACTTTCTTTTGATCACAATCTACTACATGCCTTCTGTCAAATCTTTACTGATTTTTATAAAGTAAATATAAGAATAACTTTGATATTTCATGAACACTTACTGGACTGAAGCAGCTTAGCTTGATTATCCAGTTTGAGTCTCTAAATAAAACTAAGCTGGGTTTTTTTCTCTCCATATTCTCACTGTATCAGACTATATGAACCATAAAGGCCTGATGGATCAAATATGACACTCAATAAAAAACACATTCAAACTTATAAACTCTTCCTTTTAGAAAAATTTAATTTTTCTGACTATTATTTCACGTCATCATTCAGTCACTACACAATCTCAATGTGAAACCTCTTGAGTAATGAATGAGATGCTGTTAGAGCCATCAGGATGGTCAGAAAACCCAAGGTCCGTTCACTCACTGACTCCAGCTGTTTGCCTCCCCGTGGCTTAATTAGATGAAGTGCCAGAGGCCACTCCGGCTCCTCGGCTCAGCGTGCCAGTGCAGATTCAGCCATTGCGGCTCAAACGCCGCATGACACGCACAGGCTGTCGGACGCTACGGCTGCCCACTGGACATGAGGGGGTCAGACAACTCAGACAGGCTCATTTTAATTCAAATCCCACTTATTCTCGCTCCCTCTTTCTCTCAGAGGAATGCAGGTCAAGTATCTAATCACAGCAATGCAGAGCCATGTCAGGTGGGACTGTAAACTCTGACCCCAGAAACCACAAGAGTTGAAGAATTATGCAGCCGTATGAAACACAGGAGAGAGACTGTGAGGGCACAGGGTCAAAGGTCACGCTATCATGTTTGGGCTCTTCTACTGAATCTGGAACCTGGCTCATTACTGTCTTTTTATTTATTTTTTTATATTATATATGCGCTATAATATTTATGAGAACTAATAATATTTATTGCGTGGATTTTTGACTACTGGTCAAAGAAATTAGAATTTGTATTCAGCAAAGACACGTAAAATTGATCCAAACTGACAGTAAATACATACAAAAGATTTATATTTCAAATAAATATCTTCTGAACTTTCTATTCATCAAAGAATCCTGAAAAAATAAAATTAATCGCGGTTTCCACAAAAATATGAAGCAGCAAAACTGTTTTCAAAACTGATAATAATCAGAAATGTTTCTTGAGCAGCAAATCAGCATATTGATTTCTGAAGGATCATGAGACACTAATGATGCTGAAAATTCAGCTTTGAGCACGGGAAATAAATTACATTGTAATTTATATTACAATAGAAAACAGCTATTTCAAATTGTAGTAAGATTTCACAATTTTGATGTTTTAATGTATTTTACTGTTTTACTCTATAAATTCATACTGACACAACGTTTTGAATGACAGACAGACAGACAGATAAATAGATAGATGTTCACTCACCATCAGCAGTTCTGCTCTTGGTCTGTGAGTGTGATTTAGGTTTCAGTTCTGATTGTGGGTTCGACTCGCTGTCTGTAAGAAACAAATATTACCCGTTACACACACATAGAATCAGGCATAAATACTCTTCATTTTTCTGCAACGACAGTTACAGTCAGTCGACCGTATTTCACAGCACTGTGTGCTTTGTTAATAATATATGATAACTGAAGTCCAATTCATAATAAATATTATTCATATCATATAGTCACACTGTTAGGTGAACATGTTCCTCTGATCAAAAGAATCGAAAACAACAGTAAGGAGTCGATTCCAGAATCAGCAATCAGAATCGTTTCCAAAACTGAGGAATCAAACTGCCCTAAATAAGCTGCTCTGCACATTCGTTTTATAGCTGTACCATATCTTCTGACTAATTGATGTCTAGGAATTTTATGAGAAATATCTGAGACATCTGAGATATGTATGTAATAATACATAATAATAATTCATGTATCTTGATATGTAAACAAAGCCTGACAGAGAACTCCAAGTCTTGTGGGAATTGAAAGACCAAAGGCCAATGAAAGAGCAAAGTCGAGCAGTGCCCAATAGAAAATCTACACAAACATCTGTTTTTACATTGCATTTAATAATAAACCTGATTTGCAGGAGACGTGTCAATGCTGAACAGAATGAAATTCTGAATCAAAATACTTGTGCCGCATTATTACACCAGTGCAGGTTCGTGAAAAAGACACATGTTCTTGAAATACCATGTGCTTAGTGAATTCAGCCTGAACCTCTTTTTCAGTTTTATTTATGACAAAGAAAGTTTTTTGTGCTGCCTGACACGCTCTCTGTCTCTCTCTCTGACTGTGTCACAGGGGAATAAAATGCCAAATCAATTCACAGCCCAGTGTGTGTGAGTGTGAGTGTGTGTGCGCTGTTTCTCTATTCATTGTGGGAACAATGTTTTTTTTTTAATTCTTTGTACATTTCTTTCATTTTTATCCTTTTCCTTCATTCCTTCTGTCCATCTTTGTGAACACAGGGTCAAACAGAGAACAAATATAACTAGCCACTATCAGAAACACCACCAAAATAAAACCTCAAACCAATTTCCTGCATGTTTACTCTCTGATCTTCCCCTGAGGCAGCGTGTGCATGTGTGTGTCTTTTTAACAGTGAGACAGCTCAAATGAGAATCACTGTTTGCGTACAGCCTGAGGACAGACAAATCACAAATGCGATCTCTTTAAAATCTCAATTGTCTCTACTAGAAAGGAGAGATTAAAGAGAGTTTTACATACGTCTCAGATGTTTCTCCAGACCTCAGTAATCTCACATGCGTCTCCAAAAGGAGATCTTAAAGTCTTGGGAATCGATTCAAACAAGAATTGATTCGGAGTTATTGGGTTGGAATCGATTCTATCAAAAGGGAATTAATTTCTCTTTAATATACTGTTTTACTTCAATAAAGCTAATTATGAATTTGTCTCTTAGTCGCTCGATAATAGTGATGGACAGTTCATTTTAGACGTTCTAGTTTGTTTCAATGAATCGGTTAAAAACAATTATTTTACATAGTCACATACATATTTCTAACAATTTAGTGTCATGGTATGTCACACTGTAACATTCAAATAAAGCCATATATGTAATCGCATATTGCTGATTATTACCTTTCATTCACTTAAGTTAATGAGTTACTAATATTTTACTATTTTAACTTGAGTTTGACAGCGATACATAAAACAATAGGCTTTATCTGTGCGTTGGACACACACACACACCTCTGCTCCTCTCCATTTCATTCTGTCAGTCTCTCTCAGATTCGCTGTCCTGATTGATTTTGTGGTTTGTTTCCAGCGTTTGCTTCGCATGTTGTTTGTTTTCAAGTGTCTATCTTGCAAATTGATACACTGAAACATGAAAATCAATTCCACACCAAACTGACCAACCAGCTCACACACATACACACACACACACACACACGTTTCCATGTTTTATGGGGACATTCCATAGGTGTAGCCTAATGGTTTTTATACTGTACAAACTGTATTTTTTATCCCCTTACCCTCAAAAAAAAAAAAAAAAAAACTTCATTCTGTATGATTTATAACCTGTTTTCCTCATGGGGACCAAAAAAATATCCCCACAAGGTCAAGGATTTTTTGATATTGCCATCTTTGTGGGGACATTTTGTTTAGATTTACCTGAACCACACACACCTATACACACAAATCATGGTGTCAGATTCATTAGGAAATATTAAAAAGTGAGAGAATTAAATCACATAATAGGTGTTACCGGTTCTTTCTCTTTCACACACGCACAAACTAAAAAAAAAAAAAAAAAAAAAAAAAACTATATAAAAAATTCAGAAAAAAATAAATAAAATAAAAAATGTTATAATAATAAATGACAAAATGCACAGTAAAAGTATTAAAACTTAAAGAATTTTAATGACAAAAAACTATTCCAAAATATTAATAAAAACTATAATAGTATCTCAATGATACTTAAGATAACACTGTACAAAACTGCACTGCATTATTTAACATAATTAAAACTACTTTAAACTATTTAAAATTGTTGCTTGCTTTATTTAAAAAGGCAAGCAAAATAAATTAAAATCTAGATAAACAAACCGTCCCATCCCTGGTGTGTGTTTGAGATTTTACTTTCATGTGGTTAATCAGCATTCACTAGAGAGGTTGTCAAGCAAACACAAAAACACAGTGTTTGAATATGAATTCCTCATTACAGCAATCACTAAAGCAAAAGCCAGATTTCACATCAACAGATATGATGGATGTTTGCATGAAAAGCTGTCAGGACGCAGCTCTCATCTTCAGACAGTCAGACTAAAGAAAACGCAGGACTGCAGCTGAGATCCGCTGAAATTATCCATTCAATCAAACCACAGACCTTCTATCAAATTCTCAAGTCTCAAGTCTCAAGTCTGCTTTATTGTCAATTCTTCCACATGTACAGCACATACACACAGAGAATTTAAATTGCGTTACTCTCAGACCCTTGGTGCATACAGATAACACTAACAGTAGAACATAAATACAGATATACAGATTAAATATAAAATACAACTATACAATTATACAAATAAGGTCCCTAATTATTACTGTGGCCAAAGCTGAATTTTCTGTCTTCAGTGTCACATGATCCTTCAGAATGCATTCTAATATGCTGATTCACTGCTCAAGAAACATTTCTGATTATTATCAATGATGAAAACAGTTAGAAAACGTAGTTTGCATCTCATCTGGCCATGCAGCGGTGGGATGTGTTGACAATCCGTTCAGTCTGTGCTTCACAAAGCGCGACATCACAGAATCAATCACAGAGACAATCACAAAATATGAAAGCTTGTGTTTTAAAGCGAAGCGCAACGTGAATCCCTGTTCTCTCTGCAATTTCTGGTTTCCTTTATATTAGCGCTGTTTTGGACGTATTCGCTTACTGGATCATTGGACTGAAAACTTTCTCAGAGTTTAACAGCTTAAAATGATCTGATCTCAAGCAGAGAAGCAAAATTGGGTTAAAGGGTTAGAATAGAATTTGAATTGTGCTTCAGTAATTTTGCGTTAATTGCGTTAAATTATTTTAACGCGTTAAGGATTGTAAAACTAATCACATGCATTAACGCGTTAACGTTGACAGCCCTAATATATATATATATTTGATGCCGAAGTCCGACCCAAGTGGAGCCGACTGACTGAGGGAGCCCGGCGAGGCTAAATGGCTGATGGTCCACACTGGAATTGAGGGTGGGAGGAGCACAGGCGCAGGAGTCTGGACAGCGGGACGAGGTGGAGCAGAGTCATCCGAGGCTGGAGGTGGGGCCACGGGCTCCTCAGGACCAGGAGACGTAGACTCCCGGCAGGCCTGAGATGGAGCCCCACCACTGAGAGGAGGTGACATAGAGGGACTAACGGGGGATGAAGATGACTGGACAGCAGGAGAGACTGAGGACTGAGTGGCTTATTCGGCAAGAACACATTACATGAATCAAAAGTGACAGTAAAGGCATTATTTGCTCACCAAAGCCAACTTTAACTTGCATTTGGACGTTGCCGGCTCCAGACTACAGCCTTTGATTTGATTCCCAGTAAAGTTCGCGATAAGAGCCGTCCTCACACAGGGTCAGATCTGAATGCTGGCTGAGATTAATCACTTTGATATTGAGAATACAGTATTTCTGTGTTCAATCCTCACATGACAGAACTTCAAACTCTATCTATGACTTTCATTTAAATTGAGGCTTGCGGCAAACGTGATGAACCTTAAAAAGATTTGCTGTGGTTCATATTTTTCTTGCCATGTCTCATGCAGATAACATCTTTGTGCTTGTGTGACGGTCCCACATGGGATTTGCACTGCATAGTGAATCTAGGCCAAGACGCGGGCTGTATGAGACCAGACTGTACGGCACTAATGATGAGAGGAACGGATCACTGCTGGCTGACGCTAGGGTTTCATGAGTTCTGCCGTCTCATCTATCTGTTTCTGATGAAGAAATAAACATTGCAAATACATTTTTAATGGCATAATAAAATCATAATGTCATCCTCCTTCTGGCCTGCTACCTATTTTCTTTTTCTCTTTCTGCCCGTTTACGCGTTTTATGGTGTTTCACATTTGGTTGGTTGAATGTGACAAGGAAAGTGCCTCAGTGCCACTATATATACAAAAAAAAAATACAATAATAATAATAATAAATAATCAAATCAGAAAAAACAGGATATAATTTTTTATTTAATATTTAAAAGTTCATATAATAATAAATGTAAAATTAATGTAAAATAATACTAAACAAGCAGCATAGAACATTTAGATTATCATTTAATTAAATTAAGTTAAACAAGCTAATATTTAATAAATAAATAAATAAAGCAATAAAGAATAAAACTGAAAATCAGCACATAACTTTTTTTTTTTAAAAGGTAAATAATTTATATTTTTAATTAAAAATAATGTATACAATATTTAATTAAAAAAGTATAAATAAATAAATAGCATTATAAAATAAAACTGAAAAGCAGCATATAACTTAAAAAAAAAAAAGAAGGTAAATAATTAATATATTTAGTTAAAAAGGAATACAATGTTTAAGTAAAAAGTATGTATGTATAAATAAATAAACCAGACTCCATGTGAACAATTATGACTTTTCTTTTTTTAGGATGAAGATCAGAACAAACCGTGTGTGCTCAAATCATCCTTACAAACACACATATTGCATTCAAAACTCTGTTAATTGTACTCAAACCGCATCTTTCAGTGAAGTTGGCCAGAAACCTACTTCTATTTGCCCTCTTTCTTTTCTCTTTTCGGTCTCTTTAAACCTACAGGAGAGTGTTTTTCTGCCAGTTAAACGGAGCTGGTCCCCAGCTCCAGATAAAGCGGTATTGCCCCTGTGCATAAATTGCAGGCAGTTTAAAGGGCAGATTGTTGTGTTGCCGTCTCTGTGCACCGCGTTTGCTGCCACTGCAGTTTGGCTCTGAAACGCTGACTAAACACCAAAACCATACCAATGCAAATGAAGCATTCGGAGAGAATTTCCCCATAACGAGGCTGTGATGAGGCCTGCACACACAATTAAATTCACTGAGAATGCATGCCATGCCACAATAACAGATTACGGCAAAGACAATGTTGCACTCAAACACACACACACGCACCGCACAGAAACACACACACGTTATTCTCTGAGCTCCTTAAATCTCTTGTCATGTCTTTAATGGACAAGATCATAATCCTCATTTCTCTTTAAAGTGAATAATTACAGGCTGAGGCTAATTAAATTAGTCAGGCTCAGCCACACTGCTTACACGGTCAGAGAGAGTTTAACCGTGGTGTGTGTGTGTGTCACAGCGTGAGTGTGTTTGCAGAAGTGCGCCGTGGGAGGCTGTTTATGAGAGAGAGAGCGAGAGAGATGAGGCTCTAAATTGTTTGTCTCTCTTGTCTAATAAAAATTAAGCAGAAGTGAATCGATACACTATGATTTAGGAGATCAATGTGGAAACTATGGCATTCTTTGAGACAGATACAGCAACACACACACGGCTGCAAAATAACACACATCAACTATTACCCACAATTTAGCTTATAACATCGTAGCATATAACATTTTAAAAGTTAATATTTTATCAGTGGCGGCTCGTCGGTGGAGGCAGGGGAGGCACAGCTTCCCCATAATTTTGAGGTGAAAATGGGAGGAGGACAATTTAATGTTAATAAAATTCACAATTAATTTCAGTTCATGTCTCAGAATGTGTATTTTTTGTTTGTAATTTCACAGTTGTAATAACATAACGTGAAAGCGCCACTTTTCTATTGCGAATGTGCCGAATCTGCTGATGTAATTGCAACCACTAATGATAGAGAAGGGGAGAGTGAGGCCGGGGGAGAGCTGAGCTCTCGTGCCTCTGTTGGTATCTGATATCAACCAATCATCAAAGAGACGTAAATTATGTGATATTAGTTTGAACATCTGCCGCTGCGCTGATAATGTACCAAGTACTTATGATGAGTAGCGGCCTCTATTTTAAAACCCACGAGCCGCCACTGTATTTTATATATATAGAAAATATAATAATAATAATAATAATTTCACAATAAAACTGAAAAAGCAGCATAGAACATCTATGAAAACTAATAATAAGAACTAGAAACATTTTAAAAGTTAATATATAGAAAATAAATGATCATTTTTAAATAAAACTGAAAATTTATTTATTTTTTTTCTGGCTGGTCCAGCTAATTGTAGGGTACTTTGGGAATGCCTCTGCGTGACCGTGTCCTGAACCATGTGTGAAATCAGTCCAATGGAATGGTGAGATGTCACAGACGGAGTGATGTAGAGACCAGGAAGCTTAAAAGCGCATCCAAAACAAACAGTATTAGCTTCTAATAGGTCGAAGCAAGCCACTCACAGGGATGCAGGAAGTATGGCAGGGAGACACAGCATCTTGTTCCCCTAGGGGAACCATGGTTACATACATAACCCGGAGATGTTCCCCTTCAGGGAATTCGCACTGCCTCAGAAACACTTTGGGAACGGCAATACCTACTCCACCATGCTGACAAATGCCTGTCTAGTGTGAAATTAATGCCAAACTGCCATCTGCTCTGATTGAGCTAATATCAACCAATCGTTGATGTAATTCAATACATGGATGCCCTGGAGTTGCAGAGGAGCCAGAATCACATCCACGCACTGGTGAAAGTGTGGGGTAACAGTGCTAGGCCGAAGGGATAAACCCAAATATTGGAATGCTTTGCCACCAAAAGTGAAACTCAGGAACTTCCTGTGTTGTGGAAGGAGGGATACATGGATGTATGCGTCCTTTATGGTGACAAACCAGTCCTCGGATCTGATTTGAGTCACAATCTGTTTTAATGTCCGCATCTTGATTGTGGACGTTTTGACAGAATGATTCAGTCGGCAAAGACCTAGAATGGGACGCAATCCCCCATCCTTCCATGGAACGATGAAGTACCGGATGTAGAACCCGGACACCCACTTGAGAGGAGGAACACGTTCTGTGGCCTCTTTGCTCATGAGAGTAACTACTTCCTGTTCCACTTCCAGAGCCTGCCCGGTACACACCATCTGCAGGACCCATTGAGACACATTTGGCAGAAGTTTCCACGCTGCCAAGAGGTCTACTAAGGGAACCAGTCTCTTGAGACTAGCCTCTGATACCCCTGCTATTTTGGGTCTATTGTACCTAGAGAGTTTAATTCAGTGTCCTGAAGCAGATGACTGGCAGGGAGTGACCAATTTACCCACTCTAGCAAACTCACTTGAGGGGATGAGCATTCTCGTGACGTACCACTGGAGACCGCTGTGCCCTGAAGCTCCAAAGGTGGCGGGGTTAACAGACCAGCCTCCTGAGGGCACTGAGGGGAGATGGGCACCGTATAATGAGGTGTGAACCACTTCTACCTAATTATGGGAACCAGCCTCTCAAGACTGGTCTCTTGAGCAATCAGCTCGGTGCCCTGAAGCGGATGACTGGCAGGGACAAACCGAACTGGATGCTTGATAACCTCCTCAGAGGATGTGAGCCTCCCAGTGTCCCATGAGAGCCACAAGAGAGCACTGTATTTAGAGAGTGAGGGAGGAGAAATGGTAAGGCCCATCTCCAATCCCTCTGCTAAATTAATATAGACATCTAAACTTCTCAAAGCCAGATGACTATTTCATCATTTAATTCCTCAGAATTAAATGTAGCCAAACAACCAGACAAGTAAAACATAAGCTGAATATTATAATAATACATGCAATTTAAAAGAATCATGAATAATAGCTTGCAAACACATTAATACATTTTCTTTTACATTACAAGAAAGAGAGAGAGAAAGGGAATCTCCTATCTGCTCAAAGTTTCCCCCTGCGTTATTTTGTTGCAGATCTGTAATGCACGCATTGCCTCAGTAAGGCGAGATCGAAGCCACTCGATTCTACATTGCATAACACTTTCTTTCCTTGAGAAGAAACGCCAACATTCCAGATAGTGCACACTAGTACACGTCGAGAATTTTATGAATGAACACAGCCAGCCCCCTCAAGAGCTGACTGCTTGATTCTCTCTCAAACAAACCACACATAAATCACGCTGATGCAGCAAGGGCATAGAGAAACACATGAGCTGAAATGCAGTCTGCTCATATGTAAGAGACTGAGGTGGCATTTCATCAGTCTCTTCTGTATAAATGTTAACAACATCATCCTCCTTGGAGGAAGATAGCTGCAGAATTGAGCTCTCATTTGGGGGGAAGAGACCGCAGTGCGGGCTTCCGAACCCTGAGAGAGAGCGCTAGATCCAGGGGGTGAAGGCAGAGAAAGGGCGAGTCCAGTTTCCAACCCCTCCTCTAGATCCATATGAGATCCCCACGATCTCAATCGCTGCCGTGCTTCAGAAATAGCGGGACCAGATCCACAAGGACCGCAAACATGGACACACTCCTCAAAGTGTGCCCAGCGGGAGCACGATGCTCACAGTCAGCCCCCTCAACTGTGCGTGCCCCGCTCCCAAACAAACAACACAATGATCGTATGTATTCACACCTGTAATGTTTAGCGTAGGCAGGGAAAAACACATGGTCTAATGTGCTGCCTGTTTTTCTTGCTCGCCATATATTGTTGTGATTGTGCACTGGCACTGACAAACAACAGATATTTCAGACTGACACACACAGAGCGCTTGTTGAAGACACAGAAGCTAGCGCTGTTTGTTTCGAATGCGCATTTAAGCTTCCTAGTCTCTACATCCATTGGACTGATTTCACACATGCTTCAGGACACGGTCACGCAGAGGCATTCCCAAAGCGTTTCTGATGCAGCGCAAATTCCCTGAAGGAGAATTCAGAATTTCTATTGCCACTTTGTGATTTTTCCCTTTCATGGCTGTACAAACGGTACATCTAACTACATGTGTGGCTGTCAGTCATTTATTATGGTGCTTAAGAAGGTGTTATACAGTGAGTAGAGAGCAAATCAGCTCACTAGGTTTCAGAGCGGCACTATTTACCAAGATCAGTGAGGTGAGCTGATCAGAAGAGTGTGAGAAAAGCAGGATTAGTTACAGAAATCATGCTTTGTAGCGTTTCTTAAAGGAGTCATTCACACAGGATAAAACTAGTGCAGATGGTACACACACACATACACACACTCATTCTCTTAGTCTCCATATGGTGTGGTCATGCATGCATCTGCCTGCTGGTCTCTATTGGTGTTTCTGTAAAAACAATAGAGCTTGATTAGTTATTCATGGAGGGTTGTCATTATCGTTAGCAGAAGTGCTCAGCAGAGTGGATGTTAAATTAATATCAAACAGCGTTTAAAAATCTGACCCTCTATTGCAGCTTTAGCACAAGGATCTGTGAAGGATTTCTTCACTTCAAGAAGTTTTTCTGTTTTTATTTTTTTCCTTCAGAGCAATTTCTCTTTTTCTACAGCTTTACATTTATTCATCTGGCAGATGCTTTTATTCAAAGGGACTTGCAGTGCATTAAAGGTTTACATTTTAATCAGTATTGTGTTTCCTGGGAATCAAACCCATGACCTTGTCGTCATATACAAATCATCTACATGCCTGAAATACTTAAATGATTTACTACAACTGCAAAAATGCTGTATATAGCAATTCTGGGCAAATAGTTTCACTGGAAATGTGGTGTTACAAGAGTGTTAAAATCCTACATAACACTGGAATATTTCACTGTATAATTCACTTGTCTCTTTCTATTCATCAAAGAATCCTGAAAAATTTAATGAATCACCATTTCCAAAAAATATAAAACAGCACAACCATTTTTAACATTGATAATAATAAGAAATGCTTCTTGAGCAGCAAATACGCATAAGGGTTATTATTGTTAACTAAAACTACAACTATAAAAATATATATTTTGAATACTTGAAATAACATAATAAAATAAAAGACAAAAAACTTAAGACAACATTTCTCATTTTCACTTAGTTTATGTTTAAGTACTAAAATCACTAAAGCTGAAAACTATAACTATATAAAAACTAAAAACCAACAAAAATTACTAAAACAAACAAAAACAAACAATTACTAATTACTAAATTACTAAAATTTTAACTAAAAGTAAAATGAAAACAGAAAATATAAAATGAAATATAATTCAAACTTTTTAATATACAGTGTATATATATATATATATATATATACAGTGGGTACGGAAAG
>NW_015548267.1:705220-709246 GCF_001515605.1 Sinocyclocheilus anshuiensis
AAAATAATACATGCTGTTATAGTTGCTGTTATCATTGTTTTTGGCCCATTTTATCTTTTATTCTAATACATTTTACAATTGTTGATTCCAATTTCAATACCACAGCAAAAACTACTAGCCTAACAAATATAAAGTTTAAACATTATTTAAGACAAGTGAAACTAAATAAGAACAAATTAACAAATTACAAACAATAGCACAAATCAATATATAGAACAAAAATAGGAAAAACAGCAGATGGACTGAATGAGATGCAAATTCACTCTCTGACAGCAGGTGGCGCTTCTGGAACAGCAGCACAGCGTTTTCTTGGTTACTGCGGTAAACAAAGCAGTGCTGCACTTATAAACACTACTTTAATATTCATTTTTACAGAGGCAAGATGAAAACAAAATACCATCTAAACTTTTCTGAATACATTCTGTTCCACTCAGACATGCATTCATATAAACCCCCAATTCAATATTTAGGATTTTCTTCCAACATTTCACGCATCGTGAACAGTGAGTTTGCTCTGTCTGTTACAGTATTTTCTCCTCTTTGCGCTCGTCTTCAGCGCCTCTGGCCTCTGTTAATGGCCGATTACACACTTTGTAATATTTTAATACAAATGACATTTTGGAAAATTGTTGCAGTGCAGTTTGTGTGGAAGCCCAGAACAGAGATTGGCTGAAATAAAACAAAAAATGGCCAGTCGACCAGTTCATCTGTACTCCACCTATGGAAGTCATGAGAGGCATTGGAATATAATTATTTTTCTTTCTTGTTTTCTCGTGATAACGACTTACTTTTCTCATCAAACACAATGCGTTATGAGTCCACTGTTGCTATAGTATAACGCAACTTTGACGCGCATCTGATCAACAGATAAACCGTGTGCTACTGTATGTTGTGGACAGGCTAATTCAGTGATTTTTGCTTCACTTAGTAATAACGTCTACAATAAATAAATACAGGCTAATCAATCACTGTTGATTTTTTTCCAGAGACCGTACGCTAAACATTTTGTTTAAATGGTCAAAGCAACACCGCAAACACAGGCGGAGCGCCTTCAGAAGGATGCAGAGAACTATTCTAAAATCTTTTAGAGCTGTTTGGATTCAACTCACTTTATTTTCCTCATTCGATTGAATTAAAATTATATATCATTTGTTTGTGATTTTTATTAGTCATGTAGGATATGCTGTGACTGATATCATGTGCATTACAAGCTTGGGATGCTGTTTCAAAATATTGTTTGTGTGTGGTTTCCTACAAAGAAATGTAGAAAATACAAATGAGTCTTTCACGCTGTCCCTGGGCCATCGGGCAGTCCTTATTGTCGAGCCCTCATTTGCATATCATGGTTGCAGCCACTAATGTGATCTGAGTCATTCAAACACTGAATACTCTGAAGTGAGGTAAAAACAGAATGACATTGTGATTGTGCATAATTAATTTTCACTACAGGTAACGAAAGAAACAACAGAAACTGAACACTAAAATGACTTAGAAAACGAATCATTCTGCTCATTTGAGCTTTTTGATTTCCCTGATTTAGAAAAACGTTTCTAAACCTAATTTGTTAGATCAGCATCCTTTTTAATGGTTGCTCTATGTGTGTGTGCGTTTACTTTGCTATAAAATTTGAGCGCAAATTGCTCTCCAGTTCCCAGAAGTGAGCTAAATCTAAAACCCTCAATCAGAGGCGGACTTATCCATTAGGCAAAGTTAGGTGACTGCTTTGGTCCCCCAAAAGCCAAGGGCTCTCTAAAATGCTTTTCATATACGAGATATGCGCTGACATGCGAACGGTTGCTGTTTACGGTGTTTATTACCACGACAACTGTCTGCGTGTCCAAGTTGAACGTGCTTCTTGTGTATCCTGCTTGTAGCAAATGAAAATAGCATGCATCTAAAGCTGTAATTATATATTAAGCAACAGTGCGTATTATATGTTTATTGTTTTAAATGCCACTTATTTATGAGAAGGACCAGAGGACGTACACGCAGTTACTTTTTTTGATTGATATAATCCTTAGGTGCGTAAATGTATAGACTAATTTACTGTTTTTCTGTTGTAGGATGAGTGCCGCATTACTAATTATGTAGATATGGTGTGTCCATCATATCTATATTGTATTATTTACTATTATTAGATGTTTCTGAGTAACACATACACTTTTGAAAGCATGGTTTAATTCAGTGCTATATTGAGTAAAATCAAAGTATTGCCAAGTAAAAATTACTTAAACTTTTATTGGCCAAGCTAGTTACTTATATTCTTTGTTAAATTTACTTAACGTAGGTAAGTACATTTTACTTAATTCTATATGTGAAATTAAATATAATTATGTAATATTTACTTAATTTCTTTATGAATGTTAAGTTCAATAGTAAGTAGATTTTACTCAATAACAGGTCAATTGTACAGAGCAGTAGCAGTAAAATTTACTTAAAATGTGTTAGTGTAAATTGTTACGAAGATTTTATCAAGTAAATCCTACAAGTAATTTTTTTCAGTGTGAATATTGAGAGATAAGATTAGATGTTTTATCAAGCTATTATTATTATTTTTAATTTTTTTTTACGTTTAGATACATATGTAAAGCAGAAGGCCATGTGACAGAAAAGATACTGTATGGGGGTTCGGAGTTTTCCTCTTGAAGTCTGGATCATTTTTATAATTTGCTTAAAACAAGCATAATCAAAATGCTCTCATCAAGAGCAGAAAACAAAGTTAACTAGTAATTTCAGTGTTTATGTTGCCTTTCCTTGCCATCTACAAATAATTTCCACAATTTTAACAATTATATGTTTATTTTTAAAATTCTCTTAACATACAGATTAATAATACTAAATGTAGATGAAAAAAAAAGTCTTGTCTCAAACCTGGTTTGAACGGTCAGTAAGTAAAAATAACTATATTTGCAGCATTGTGGTTTTCTGCAGTGTTTTAGCAAAAATATCAATCTATTTTGCTGCTCACTGTGTTTCTGCTTCTGTTTTTAAAATAACCACGTCATCTGCAGCTCTTAATGGCACTTATTAGTGTCTTCATAGAGCAGCAACACACACAGGAAGGGTTGAACAAAGCCTGTTTGGCTCTAGATTAAAAAAAATATTAGAGGATATAACGCCGAAAGATCATTACAGTAAATGACCCTAAGTGCTTGTGGTGCTTTCTCATTCTCACTAATTCAAGTTTTTATATGAATGAATCTCTGAAGGGAATCAACTGTCTTTAGAAAAGTTTCGATGACATTTTAATTTTATCTGTAAAGTAGCATTTATGAGCGCAGCACTGCTTTGTTTACAGCCGTTACCGGGGAAACCACTGTTTCTGACATTCCAAAAGCATCTCCTACTGGCAGAGAATGGATTTGTATGTTTCTTTTTTTGTATGTTTTTGAATTTGTTTGTGTATTTTCAATAATCCCATTTGCAGTTTTTGTTCAGACCGATGCAAAAATCCACCCACATAACCCCGTTTTAAATTAATATAACAATTTAAACTTCTGACTCCAAAAAAATGGTTTAAAGGCTCAAAAGGTTTATCATCTCAACTGTAAATCTATTGCTATTCGTGGTCTACAGCATAAAGAAAGCCATTATAATATGTACATGAAAAATATAGAAACATTGGACACAACTATGAAGAAGAAGAATTAGCTTTATTGCCAGGTATGTTTTCACATACGAGGAATTTGTTTTCATGACAGAAGTGCAACAGAATGACAGCGACAGAACAAAAACACAGATAATAAAAAAAAAAAAAAAATTATATATATATATATATATATACTGTATATATAAATAAAAAATAGAACAAGTAAATAAGGAATAACAATATATAAATTGACAATTGTATGTGCAGGTATATTACAATAGACATTTTTGTATGAACAGGTATATTATGTGCAAATTTGAGGTGTAGACTAAGTATGTGTGTTAGATAAATAAGTGTATGAGTGTATAAATAGTGTTGTGTGTTCCACAGTTATTGTCAAGTGTTCATGAGATGGATTGCCTGAGGGAAGAAACTGT
>NW_015548267.1:716028-724104 GCF_001515605.1 Sinocyclocheilus anshuiensis
GAGCTCACGTGCGCTTGCGGAGGAATGTAAACACTGACGAGAATGAACGAGCAAAACTCCCGCGGCGAGTAGAAAGGCTTACAGTTAATGAAAAGCGCTTCTAGATCTGAACAGTACATCTTCTTTAACATGGTTACATCTGTACACCACCTTTCGTTGATGTAAAAGCATGTCCCGCCGCCGCGCGATTTCCCCATTGATTCTGCGTCGCGGTCCGCTCTGAACAGCTGAAAGCCCGGCAGATTTAACACGCAGTCCGGTATGGCGTCATTCAGCCAGGTTTCCGTGAAACACAGAGCAGCAGAGTGTGAGAAATCCTTATTTGTCCGGGAGAGCAGAAGGAGTTCGTCCGTTTTGTTGGGCAGAGAGCGGAGGTTCGCCAGATGGATGCTAGGCAACGGCGTTCGAAATCCACGCTGCCTGAGCTTCACGAGGGCGCCGGCTCGCTTCCCCCGTCTGCGCATCCTGAAGCGCTTGATCAGCGCAGCTGCTCCGCCAACTACTATTGTCCAGCAAAACATCAGAATAGTGCTGAATGTGCAGCAATTAGTCTCTGGTGAAACTGATTGCAGGGATATAAATAAGACAGGACAAACTAACAAAAACACAAAAACAACTGCAGAGCACGCCATAGAGGCCGCCATCATCATCAGCGCCATCTTGCTTTGTGAATGAATGTGCTATGGGGCACCACTGTGCAGCAGCAAGCATCACAACAAAAAAGGAACCTCAAGGTTGATCTAGGTAAATGTGTGCAAATGTATAGGGCCCCATTCCTATATTTTGCCTAGGGCCCCCAAATCACTAAATCTGCCACTGCCCTTAATCACAAAAACTATTCATGAATGAAATACACACGTTTTGTTTTAGAATTTGGGTAGGTCTGATTATAATTATCTTTCTATAAAAATAACAGAAGTCTATGATATGTCTTCATTTAGCTATGTGTGTGTGTGTTTCTGGCTCTCTGTATTAATTCATGTCTGGAGCAGAGACGAGAATCGATACACTGAAATGAAGATTCCAGCACTTGATTGGAGGTTTTTTTTTATATGATTAATCTGGGTAGAGATACAGCATGTATGAAGCAGAAAGGACAGTTAGGAGAGAGAGATAGAGATGAGACTACAGGGTCAGGTGGATAAATGGATAAAAGCCACCGAGAAAATGGTTCTGAACAAGAAACGTTTTTGCTGAATCTTCTTACCTTGGTCTTGTGCTTTGTTGGGGTTCCAGGTTCTGAAGTAATCGTCCTACAGAAACACACAATGACACACATTTAAAAATCTCAGACAGACACAAGTCAAGCTTCAATGCTACCGTCACAACCTTCAGAAGAAGAAAATAGCTTTATGATTGAAAGGACAATGTGAAATAAGACAGAGACAATGACTTCTGGTCTGACACTGAGATAAGTGTACAGACAGATTGTTTGCTGATGTTTTTAATGAAAGCTGTACAGTAAATGGACTGTCTGTGGAGGCATTCGCTTCAGCTGCTTGATCCAAACTTTGCAAATTTTCCTCCTGCTCTCACAGGTCTCTTTTTACACTGTATTTTTTTTTGGCTCTGAACCAAAAGCCTCAAGAAAAATAAACAAACAAACAAATAAATAAATACAATTAAATAAAAATCTATTTGATTATTTTGGTCTCAGCAATGTTGCTTCGAAAAAAAACTTCTTCTAAACAGTGAAATTACTTTACCAGAAATTGTAGTCGCAAAAGTACAAGATAAAAAATGCTAAATTAAATGCGTTACTGCAGACTTTATCTGTATCTCGAGCATACTGTATTCATCCAGACTCTTTATACCTTAAGGTGCTGCACTGATATTCCTGTGGTGATAATGCAAACAAACTATTTTATCTTCTTGTCTCTCTTAAACATTTGGGAACATGACAGATCTAAGTCATACATCAGCATACCTCATTTCATAAAGTCAAAACGTATTCCACCCATCAAAAAAAGTGCATACACAATGCAAAAAAGGTCACTATATACATTTAAAAAAAAATCTAATCAAATCAAATAAAAAATATATAAAAGTAATAAAATAAGATCACAATATAAAGTTAAAAATAAAATAGTAAAAATAAAATAATAAAATAAAATAAATAACACCTGACTGATTTCACCGATCAAAAAATAGAATATAAATATAAAGGTAATAATAATATTAATAATAATAATAAGAATAATAATATTAATACTTTACTGATTCCACCTATCAATTAAAAAAAAAATATTTATAAAACTTTACCGATACCACCTATCAAAAAGTAATGTAAAGTTAATAATACAATGAAATTATAATAAAAAAATTACTATTAAATAAATCAAATCACAGGTCCCATCCCTTCTGACTGTTTTATGGAAGGGAAAAAATGACAGCGAGAGCAAGAGTCTGATTTTAATCTCTGCAACAGACTCCAGGCGAATCTCACACAACATTAGCGATGGCTGCTGCATTATAAGGGCTTTTCAAATCCGATTGCTAACACAGTCCTGTCCCAAAGTGGAGCCGCTACAGGCCAGATAAACAAATATTTGACATCAAACTCTCATTAGGGGCTCTTTAGCTTCAAGCAGATCGATGTTTTAGTGTAAAATATGTGGTTAATTTAAATTAAGAGAGTAATTAAAAACAATAACTTATGCGAGAATAAGTTACATCTGTTGGTAAGCTACAGAAGACATTTATCATTCTGGTGTAAACATCTGTAAGCTACAGCTCTCAGGCCGTGAAAGTTTACGGTGGTCTCAGCAAAACTAGGCCAAATGTGTCTGTGGGCTCATGGCTCCAAATCAAAGGGGAATTGAGGGAAAAGTGAAACTCATTTTACCTTCAGAATGACAAAACCTGAGTCTGCAAACCTTCCAGCTAGCAGACCTTCTCTAGCCTGCAAATCTCACAATTGAATGTCGCTGTTGTAACCTTTATCCGCAGCAGCGGAACTTCTCTCTGTGGAAATTATGACCTTTATGAGGTGTATATATATATACAATATATATAAGATATAGTTAATACAATATCTATATGATATAGTTTCTATATGATATTGTGAGCAATATGTGAGCAAGTGTGCCATTTTTCCCAAATTGCAAATCGGATATAGTTTGATAATGTGATATTGAAGTCAATATACAATGTGTTAATATTATGTTATATTTTGGACACAATATTGTCTGTTTTTGCTCTACTTCACCAATGAAAATATTTTCAAACAAAATTGTATTACTGAATGAATAAGCATTTTTGAACAAATCAATTCAATGATTCATCCATAAAGACAATCACTTGCTTTGCTTATTTAATGAATGATTCATTTGAACAAATCAGTTGAATAAATGACTCAATTACTCACTCATTAAAACAGTGTCTCACCACCACCTACTGTTGGTTTTAGTTCCATATCATTTCATTTTGAAGGAAACATTTTATATTTCAACATTCAAAATATACTTAAAACATTAATTTAATAGGATTATGTATGCAATTGTAATTGCAGTGTAAATTCTGCTTTAGACGCTGCTTCTGTGTTACTTCTGCAGTGCAAATTTAGTTGATATTGATTTAATTTCACTGGTAACAGACAATAGTGTCTTATTCAAACGGAACTGTTTGAATGTGATGATGCATACATTGAATATGGTTAGAAAAACTGCCCTTATACAGGTAAAAACACCCCTTGAAATCAGTTTAAGGTGGCAAATATCGAAAAAGTTAATAAAAAATATTTTAATTTCTGTACAAAGGTACCAGAACAAAAAAACACTCAGCAACATAATTAATCATTGTTATCAACAAAATCCAGGAAAATACTGCACATCTCTACCAGGAATACGTTAAATTATAGATTTTTATAAGAAAAATATGCATATTCAAAACGTAATAATCACTTTAATGTAGCTTGTGCCAACAGTTGTACACGGAAGCAGCTCCGGGTGGATGACGTATGAGTTCAGCATTGTGCATGCGCCGGTGAGTCTCGTGAAAACCAACGTTTGTTTACAGGAGCAAAGGAAGCAAAGTTTCCTTACTTTAGCAAAGGAATACCACTCTCCTCTTCAATTATATCGAAATCCTCCGACATTCTTCTTTACAAATCCTCGTTTTGTACTTCTAATTCGTGACCGTTGTTTTGTTTTGATCCCTCATATATGGTTATTTTTCTTACATAAACGCATCGATTCGCTACAGGAGGCCTTTGTTCACCCCCCGGAGCCGTGTGAGACACTTTTTTTATGGATGGGCGCTTTTTATTTCACTTCTTTTGGACTGAAGCACTGCAACACCCGCTGAGTGCAATGATAGAGCTTGGAATAGCCAGGACAATTTTTAATATAACTCCGACTGGATTCGTTTGAAAGAAGAAAGTCATATACACCTAGGATGCCTCAGGAGTGAGTAAACCACAGCCTAATTTCCATTTTTGGGTGAATTAACCCTTTAATATAAGCATTACATCTGAAGTAGATTTGAGTGAATGAAAACCCTAATGCACTTCAAGCTGTACCATCATTTTCATTCTGGCCACGTTATTGTTCCTGCTACTTCAACATTCAGTGTCCTTCAAACACAAGATACTGCCTGAGTATACAGAAAGCATTTGAACACTTAATGCTTGAATGTCATTGCAACAGGTAAGAAAATATCAAAACAATCGTCATTTATTATAAATGAAGATGCACAAATTATGGATTATTTCCGCAATAAAAAAAGGTAAATGCAACTTTTTATCTCACAATTCTGACTTTTTCCTCATAATTCTGAGTTTCTATTTCAGAATTCAGAATTTTTCTTATAATTCTGAGTTTATATCTAAAATTCAGAATTTTTTTTCTCAAAATTCTGAGTTTATATCTCACAATTCAGACTTTATCTCACAATTCTGAGTTTATTTCTCAAAATTCAGACTTTGTATTGTAATTCTGAGTTTAAATATAACAATTCTGACTTTTTTCTCTGAATTCCAAGTAGTGGTGTCGCGATATACCGGTATCGACGATAACCGTCATATTAAAATAATGAAATATCGACATCGTGTTAATTTAAGGTGTGACGATATACCGGTATTGGCGATAACCATGATATTTAAAATGAACAGGACACTTATGATAACACGACACACAAATAGCCTACTCCAGCGCCAGTACCTGGTTGACCTCCCCGGTGGCAGTATTGCGCCTTAATGCTGACACCTGTCACACAAGAAGAGGACGCAGCGCGCGGCCGCACTACTCCGAGAAGAACCAATAGTATCCATGCTGCGGGTCTGCAGATGGATATATCTCAGAAGAACCATGTTCAATATTATCCAGACAGTAAGTTGCCATTATTTTAGTAGTCATTGAATGGGAAATGTTACATTAACTTGTTAACAGCGGTTTCCTGCTTTCATATTAAAATAATCACCCTTTTATTTAAATATAAGTACTGCGTTTTCTTTACTCGTCTAATTTTTGTATTTGTATTTGCAATCAAGTCATGGCCAATGCTGCCTTTGTGTAGCAACTGATTTCTTTGTTCAAATCTATTACACTATTAAAACTGATCTAGAAAAACTGAGCAACCACATTAAACTCATGTAAAATGTAAAGTTGGTCGCAGTGCCATTCACTTAATGCCTCATCTGCGGTCGTTCTAGGTGCACATTAATACTGAATTAGAAGCACGTTAACTGCATGACTTCATTGGCGCCAGCGCAACTATAAGTTAAAGAGATTAAAATATGGGTACGCAAGTTAACAGGTTAAAGTATCAGTTTTGATGTTAATATTTATTCATTATACTGTTGAACTTGACAGTATTTTCTCTTGTTATTTCATAGGGAGCTTCAAAGAAGACAGAGAAAGCCAGAGTCTCAGGTCAGCTGTGACCTGAAGAAGAAGTGAAAATGCATGTGCCCTGTGTTTATCAGTACCCTTATGTTCATTGGGTAAAAAGAAAAACTAAATAAACAAAGTAAAAATTAATTTGGCTCATTCCCTAAGGTTTCTATAGATATCACGATATATCGATATCGTGAATTATGTTGGACACAATAACCGTGGTGTGAAAAATCTAATATCGTGACAGCCCTAATTCCAAGTTTATATCTTGCAATTCTGACTTTTGTCTCGGAATTTTGAATTTACATCTAGTAATTCTGACTTTTTTTCCTGCATGTGCATGAGGTAAGTTTTATGTTTTCATTCCTTGGCGGAAAAAAGCTTCCATAACAAACACACTTTGCAATCAAATAGTGCTGTCAAATCGATTAATTGCAATTAATCACATCCAAAATAAAAGTTGACATAATATATGTGTATATGTATATTTATATGTATACATAAATAATGTATAATTTAAATAATAATAATTTATGCATTTAGCAGACACTTTTATCCAAAGCGACTTATAGTGCATTCAGACTACACATTTTTTTTACCAGTATGTGTGTTCCCTGGGAATCGACCCAATAATAATTTATGCATTTAGCAGACACTTTTATCCAAATTGACTTACAGTGCATTCAGTCTATACATTTTTTACCAGTATGAATACGCAGTATAAATACACACATACATGTATATATTTAAGAAATATATGTAATATATATTTATATATGATATAAATCACACACAGTACACACATATATATTATGTAAACAAACTTTTATTTTGGATGCGATTAATCGATTTGGCAGCACTACAATCAAATCTTTTGACAAAAATAAGCTTGTAGGGTTTACAACACTACCAATAGATGTAGTGTTGACGATGAAGTCAGTCACTATTGTATCTCTGGTTAGTTTGATGATGTTGCAAGTTAATACAATTCTCTAATGTGATTCTCTCTCTATATATGAATATTGTATATTTTTAACTGTGGCTTCAAATCAGCAAGTGACAGGTTTTTGTAGCATGCAGATGAGCTAGGAAGCATTTACCTGTAACCCACACACGACATCACAACACCTGCTGCACAAATAACTATCACAGACAGGAATTCAGACCACAGATTCATTTGATCTCCCCCTCTATCTCTCTGTGGTTTAGGTAAACGAGTGTTGCGGGCAGGCTGGTGGTTATCTGCTGTCAGATTATCTGTCTCATGTTTGCCCCGCAGACAGACAGCACGGCTGGAGTGTGTTTGAGAAAGTCAGAAACTGTCTCACAGTCCACGGGAGACTAACTGACTCTGGCTGCGTGTTTGTTCCTCTGCTGTCCTTTCACTTCCTGTTTGCTCACTCGTCGCTTCACTCTCACTCTCTGATGTTGCTCTGCGGTGACAGTTTAGAGCCCGTGGGCATGACAGGTCAGCCGTACACTCAGAGATGGCCATGTGTGTGTATGTGTGAGTGTCATGTTGAGTGAGGACGGCAGCGGGACAGAGCAGACGAACACACTAAAGCTGACAAATAAAGTCCAACTGACACACACACACACACACACACACATCACATGCTGTGTTGAACGCAGAACTACCACCACTGAGCAGATTATTGTCTTAATTGGCATATAGATAGAAAAGGATATTTATTCTTCTTTTATTTTTCTACATTGTGTGCACATACTACGGTGACGAGAAGTGCAAAACAAATCACAATTCTGAAAACAAAATAACAAATTACAAACACAAATGCAAGTCTAAAAAAAAAAATAACAATTCAGAAAACACAACAACAATACATTTAGTTAAAAGTGGCTGTGAAACATCAGCTCCAGTGGCACAGATGGATAAGTGTGTGTCATCAACTTTTTGACGCGATCGACCCGGGTTCGATCCCGCCTTTTGCCGAACTTTTTTTTCCTCCCTTTTCATACCAACTGTATGCGTGTGTGTGTGTGGGTGTGTGTGTGTATGTGTATGTTAGACCAGTTTAAGTGTTTATGTAGTATGTTAGACTAGTTCAAGCGTCTATGTAGTTAATAAAGTCTTATTCGTATCACACTTGACGTTGTTCATTGTTTGCTCATAACTGGAGTCAGTTAATCATGCAGATTTATGCTAAAAGCTCTTTGTAGAATTGTACAGTAAGAAAGTTATTTCCCTTAACCAGGAAATTAACGTTCTTAGAATTGACAGACA
>NW_015548267.1:724304-731957 GCF_001515605.1 Sinocyclocheilus anshuiensis
GGATCTAAATATTTATAATTAATTATAACTAGTTATGATTAATTATTCATATTTCCCCATGAGCTGATTTGCTACAGTGAAACACTACTACAATTTAAAATAACTGTTAAAGGTAGGGTAGGCGATTTCAGAGAGGCTAACTTCGAAAGCATGATCCCACCCTCCCTGCAAATCACTCTCTAAAGCCACGGCCCCTCCAAAACTCATGAATGTGCACAGGCAGTCCAGAGGCTAACCTGAGTTACGATGAGATGTCTCATTCACCGGTAAGAAAACATTACAGTACAAAGTGCATAATATTACAATAATAACGTCTCGGGTACGGATGCTCGTTCCCTGAAGGAGGGACTGGAGACGTTATGTCAGTAGTGACTGACGAATTGGGATATTCGCTAGAGAGACCAATCACCTTCGAGTGTTAACAAAACAAGCCAATAAGTGTTGGCGTGCGATCTTTGCGTCGTACACCCCGCCC
This sequence comes from Sinocyclocheilus anshuiensis, assembly GCF_001515605.1. NCBI lineage: Eukaryota > Metazoa > Chordata > Actinopteri > Cypriniformes > Cyprinidae > Sinocyclocheilus > Sinocyclocheilus anshuiensis. The sequence goes on from NW_015548267.1 coordinate 724,780, forward strand.
CGCAGCGCGGGTATATAAGGAGAGCGCGAGCAGACGCACATTCAGTTTTTCGCTGGGGAGCCAAGGCGGTGTGCCTCGGCCATACAGCGGTGGCGACGGAACGTAACGTCTCCGTTCCCTCCTTCAGGGAACGAGGGTTACATACGTAACCGAGACGTTCCCCCTGGCTTGACAAATGGATTCTCCAGTCCGGTCGCCGTCAGAGAGCGGGCCCTCAGAGACCTGCTTCATTCTTCCCTGAAGTACACGCTGAGGTTACTAAGATGTGTCACTCAGTTCCTTTCTTTCCTAGGCATGAGTCTCAGTTCCCTTTCAGTCAGTCACGTTCGACGTTACGTCAGTAGTGACTGACGAATTGGGATCCGTATGGAAAACGCCACTCTTGCTGACCCCCTCCAGTGCCCTGCGGAAGCCGGCATGTCCCCCCACACTAGTTGGGGCGGAAGACAGGACAGGGCTTAGGCAGAGGTGTCCGCCACTGCTGTTCCGTACAGTGGTACATAGGATAACACTGGGAAAGCGTACCCAAGTAGGGGAACGCTACGGAAAACACATCCTGCGTATAGGAGATATCATGTGGAATTACACATATGGACTGGCCAAGGGCAGTGCTACATATGGAAGTCCCTGCGGTAGACTCAGCCTGCCTGGGGTGAGATACTACGCAGCAGAGATGGCAGAGAAATTTCTGCTAGGGAAAGACACGGGCTCACCGTGAGGGAAGTCGTACCGTGGAAGAACACACATGTGGGATCACCCGAAGGGGAAAGAGCTGGTCTGAGGTCCTGAAGCTCTGCGTACGGTCCACGTAAATGCGCAAAGCGCGAACGGGACAGAGCAGAGCAACGGCTGGGTCTGCCTCCTCCTGGGGCAGCGCTTGCAAGTTCACCACCTGATCCCTGAAAGGCATGGTGGGAACATTGGGCACATATCCAGGCCGGGGTCTCAGGACAACGTGAGAGTCGGCCGGCCTGAATTCAAGGCATGAATCGTCAACCGAAAATGCCCGCAGGTCCCCGACCCTCTTAACTGAAGACAATGCAGTGAGGAGCACTGTCTTTAGCGAAAGAAACTTAAGCGCTACTGATTGCAGAGGTTTGAAGGGCTCCTCCTTCAAGGCCGTCAGGACCGAGGGGAGATCCCAAGAGAGTACCAGGTGGGGGCGCGGAGGATTTAGCCTCCTCACACCCCTAAGAAACCTGATTATCAAGTCGTGCTTCCCAACAGACTTGCCGCCTACTGCATCGTGATGTGCGGCGATAGCCGCAACATACACTTTGAGTGTGGAGGGAGACAGCCTTCGCTCCAGCCCTTCTTGCAGAAAGGAGAGCACGACCGCGATCGGGCATCTACGGGGGTCTTCCCGCCGGGAAGAACACCAATCGACGAACAGGTTCCACTTCAGCGCGTAGGCGTGCCTCGTAGAGGGCACTCTAGCTGAAGTGATGGTGTTAACTACCGCTGGGGGCAGATCACCTAGAACCTCCGCGTCCCGTCCAGAGACCGCACGTGGCGATTCCACAGGTCCGGGCGCGGGTGCCAGAGGGTGCCCACTCTCTGAGAAAGGAGATCCTTCCTCAGAGGAATAAGCCAAGGAGGGGCTGTCGCGAGGAGAATTAGTTCTGGGAACCAAGTCCGACTGGGCCAGTACGGCGCTACTAAGAGGACGTGCTCCTCGTCCTCCCTGACCTTGCACAGGGTCTGTGTGAGAAGGCTCACTGGGGGAAACGCATACTTGCGAAGGCCCCGAGGCCAGCTGTGTGCCAGCGCATCCGTGCCGAGGGTCCCCTCGGCCAGGGAGTAAAACAGCTGGCAGTGGGATGTGTCCGGGGAGGCAAACAGGTCTACCTGAGCATCTCCGAAGCATCTCCAGATCAGCTGGACTGTCTCGGGGTGGAGTCGCCATTCTCCCGGAAGGGCGGGCTGACGTGAGAGCATGTCGGCTGCACGATTGAGCTCGCCTGGGATGTGAACGGCGCGAAGCGACCTCAGATGCTTCTGACTCCAAAGGAGGAGATGGCGGGCGAGTTGCGACATGCGATGGGAGCGTAGACCGCCCTGGTGGTTGATGTACGCAACGATTGCAGTGTTGTCCGTCCGGACCAGTACGTGCTTGTCGTGTAGCAGCGATTTGAAGCGGCGCAGAGCAAGCCATACTGCTAGCAACTCGAGGCAATTGATATGCCACTGCAGACGAGGCCCTGTCCAGGTGCCCGATGCTGCATGCCCGTTGCACATGGCACCCCAGCCTATGGCAGAGGCATCTGTTGAGACAACAACATGCCTGGACACTTGCACTAGGGGAATCCCTGCCCGAAGAAAGGCAAGGTCCGACCACGGGCTTAAGGTCTGGCGGCAAGATGGGGTGACTGGGTCTGAATGTGCGGTGCAACACTTACCTGGCTCCACGGTTGGGCAGGGGGCGTGTGAGAAGGCATATCGTCCTCGAACCGTGCCCTGCTGCCCGCTGGCATAAGGAGAGGGGGACGGGAGTGTCGAGGCCGTGTCTCGCACACTGCCATCCTCGCCCTCTTCAGACCCGGAGAAATAGGAAACTGCTCTTTTGTTGAATGTTTGCGTACCACTGGCTGGGGAGCCAGTGGCGGAACAAAACGAAAAGGAGAAAAAAGATTCTCCACCCGGCCCTCCACCAGGGGAAGGAGCAGTGCCCTCACCACCTCCTGAAGAGCAGGATCCAGAGTCTCCGGGTCGCCTGTCTCAGGGACGCCGCTTGCCCTGGCGCTTTACGGGCCTGGCAGGGGCAGAGACAGGCTGCTCCACTTTCCTGCTGCCAGCTCCACGCTGTGGCCGGTGTGGAGGCTGCTGTTGAGGCTGAGCTGGAGCGGAGGTGGAGGCAGTAGGAGGGCGCCCTCAGCGACGAGCGGGCGGAGGGACTGCAGCCGGCGGCGGGGTGATGACAGCTGTTCCTGGACCACCAGGGTGTACATCGTCTGACCAAGGGACCGCGCTGTGACTTTCGTCGCCCAGAGGGCGAGGTCCGTCGCTGTGCGTAGTTCCTGCATTACCCCAGGGTCAGAACTGCCCTCGTGCAGCTGCTTCAACACCTTGGCCTGGTAGACCTGCAGGAGGGCCATGGCGTGCAGGGCGGAGGCGGCCTGTCCAGCAGCTCTGTAAGCCTTGGCCGTTAGAGCGGACGAGAACTTACAGGCCCTGGATGGGAGGCGCAGATTACCCCGCCAGGTGGCGGTGCTTTGCGGGCAGAGCTGCATCGCAATAGCGCGCTCGACTGGGGGGATCTGTTTCGGGCAGAAAAAGGTGCCCTCCAAGATCTAGTAACCTCTTCATGCACTTCCGGAAAGAAAGGAAACGGAGGTGGCTGCCGGCAATCAGCCTGCGACACCCCCAGGAACCAACCATCCAACCTCGAGCGTTCGGGAGATGGAGGTGGTTTCCATTGCAACCCGACACTCTCGGCGGCCCGGGAAAGCATAGCAGTCAGCTCTGGATCTGACCCGGGCAACGCTACTCTTCCTGACGGAGGCAGCGCAGCCGAGTCCTCATCTCCAGACCCTAGCTCGTCCCCCAATGCAGTGATCGACATCCTGTCATCTGCCGGAGGACCGAATCAGATGCTAGACCCCGCCCTGTCCGGAGTCTCAGCCACCTCATCACAGAACACCAGAGGGTGCGATGTGTTGGAGGAGTGAGGGGCCCGCGGAGACGCACTCGACGGGGAAGCCTTCACTGTGATCCTCAGATCGCCCTGGCCATATGCCGAAGTAGTCCTCCGCTGTTGGGAGGAACTAGAACGGCGCATGGGGAGGGGGACTCCCCCTCATTTAATGAAGAGGAGCCTCGATCGCAACATCGCGATGATCATGTCCCCACAATGAGAACATGAGTCATCCACAAGCGCTGCCTCAGCGCGCTCAATGCCCAGGCACGAGATGCAGCGTTCGTGACCATCAGATGGAGCCAGGAAACGACCACACCCAGAAACACACGAGTGGAAGGCCATCTTTTAAAAGATGCCGCGTCACTCGTGGAGCTCTTTTAGATTTGCTCTTTTAGATGCTCTTTTAGGAAAAAAGTGTTGAAGCGCCCAGGAGAGGTCGCAGCGCGACCACAGTTTGAGGAGCTGCAGCACGCCGTCCAACACCAGCAGCAGCACTGGACCAGCAACACTACACTACAACGCTGTCTTGTAGACACAGTGCTCGGTAACCAGACCAGCTGAAAGGCTCAGCTCCGAAGCGAAAAGCTGAATGTGCGTCTGCTTCCGCTCTCCTTATATACCTGCTGCGGGGTGGGGTGCGTGACACAAAGATCGCACGCCAACACTTATTGGCTTGTTTTGTTAACACTCGAAGGTGATTGGTCTCTCTAGCGAAGATCCCAATTCGTCAGTCACTACTGACGTAATGTCGAACGTGACACACTGAAAGGGAACGCCCTCAATTCTCGCTTGGTCTGAAGTAGCGTAATGGATCGCGTTGATGATGTATCATGTCTGTGTGAACAGGGTGCACGGAGGTATGCAAATACATACGCTGACAGGTAGGACAGCCTAACGTAGCCCTCGGACTGAGGAATGTGATTGGACAAACATTTTATGGTTCTATGCCTTCTACAGACGATATAAATACATATAAATACATTTACACCACTTAACTTAGTGATTGCTATCGAGATGTGAAGAGACTTTCAACCAGCATAACAAAATTTTTATTTTAAACCAAATCACCTACCCTGCCTTTAAATGATTAAGTCATGTAATTTATTCCTGCGGTGTTAAAGTTGAATTTTCAACATCATTACTCCAGTCTTCAGTGTCACATGAACCTTCAGAAATCATTCTAATATGTTGATTTGCTGCTTAAGAAACATTTTTTATTACAACCCCAATTCCAAAAAAGTTGGGACATTTTGTACAATGCAATAAAATCTGTGATTTGTTCATTCTTACAAAAACTTTTATTTAATTGACAAACGTACAAAGAAAAGATTTCCAATGTTTTCACTGATCAACTTAAATGTATTTTGTAAATATAAACAAATTTTGATTTTGATGGCTGCAACACACTCCAAAAAAGTTGGGACAGAGGCAACATAAAAGTGAAAAGGTTATAGAATATCCAAATTAAACTGTTTTGAAACAGTTCAGAGTAAACTGATGAATTGGTAATAGGTGAGGGTATCATGTTTGGCTATAAAAGGAGCATCTCAGTCTCTGTAAGCAAAGCTGGATCATGGCTCATCACTTTGTGCCAAATTTCATAAGAAAAGTGTCAAACAAATTAAAAAAATCACATTTCTCAATGCAAAATCGCAAAGAATTTAGGTATTTCACCAACTACCATACGTAATATTGTGAAAAGATTCAGGGAATCCAGAGAAATCTTAGTCTTTGTAGGGCAAGACAGGAAACCTCAGGTGAATGTGTGTGACCTTTGAGCCCTCAGATGGCACTGCATAAGAAACCGTCATGCTGCTGTGTTAAATATAGCCACATTGGCTGAGGAGTATTTCAGAAAACCACTGTCACTGAACACAGTCTGCCGCTGCATCATGAAATGCAACCTGAGTCTCTGTTACTCAAGGAGAAAGCTATACATCAACTCTATGCAGTGATGCCGCGGGGTTCTCTGGGCCCAAGCTCATCTCAGATAGTCAAAAACACAGTGGGAATGTGTGCTGTGGTCAGATGAGTCCACATTTCAACTTGGTTCTGGGCAAAACGGACGTTGTGTTCTCAGTCCCAAAGACCAAAGGGACCATCCAGACTTTCACCAGCGACAGATGAAAAAGCAAACGTCTGTCATGGTATATGAGCGCCAGTGGTGGAAAGAGTACTGAAAAAATATACTCAAGTAAAAGTGCCATTACCTTCCAAAAATGTAGTGTGAGTAGAGTAAAAGTACTTTACCAAAAAACTACTTGAGTAAGAGTAAAAGAGTAGCCTATTTAAAAGTACTCATGAGTATTGAGTAGTGAGTACTGAGCTGTGGAAGCAGAAATCCGAAATTTACCTTAACATATTAAGTTAGAGGAAGATGAGACAGAATTGATGCATGAATAATGCACTTCCAGCAGCCATGATAAACAGTTGGCGGTTAATGTTTTCTATGCACAATTTGATTTGACGAAAGTCACGAGACCTATTACTCTCTATCCAATCACGTTGATGGATAAAAATAAAATTAAAATAAGCATGTAACGACCACAAACGGAGGAAAATAGCGGAGTAAAAGTACCGATACATCACTTAAAATGTACTAAAGTAAAAGTAAAAGTACACAGTGTTTAAACTACTCAAAAAAGTACAATTATTGATAAAAACGACTTAATTACTGTAACGTGAGTATTTGTAATTCGTTACTTCACACCCCTGATGAGCGCAGCAGAGCAACCGGCATGGGTGACTGGCATATGTGCAAAGGTATCATTGACATGGAGGCATATATTGCAATTGTACAGAGACATATACTGCCATCAAGATGATGTCTTTCATAGGACATCCATGGTTATTAGATTAAGACATGCCAGGTCTCATCCTGCATGTGCTACAACAGTGTGGTTTCGTAGACACAGAGTGAATGTGCTAGATCAGTCCAGATCTGTCTCCTATTGAACGTGTATGACCAGTCATGAAAAAGAGAACCAGATAACGATGATCACAGACTGCTGACAGACGATGATCACAGACAGCATACAAGTCTTGTATCAAGCAAGATTGGAAAAAAATTTGCATGCAACATTTTTGCAATTACTATCCTCAATTCTCAAATAATTAAACATTATAAGTAAAAGGAAAGATGTGACACAGAAGTAAACATACCTCTGTCCCAACTTTTTTGGAGTGTGTTGCAGCCATCAAAATTTGTTTATATTGACAAAATACATTTAAGTTGGTCAGTGAAAACAGTGGAAATCTTTTCTTTGTACTTTTGTCAATTAAATAAATGTTGAAATCAGTTGTGCTGCTTCATATTCTTGTGGAAACTGTGAAACGTTTTATTTTTTAGGATTCTTTGATGAGTAGAAAGGTCAAAAGAACAGCATTTATTTGAAATAGAAATATTTTGTAACATTAAAAATGCATTTACTGTCACTTCTATCAATTTAATGCATTCTTGTTGAAATCTTACTAAATCTTACAGACCCCAAACTTTTGAACGGTGTATACTGTGTGTGTGTGTGTGTGTGTGTGTGTGTAT
>NW_015548267.1:732378-743887 GCF_001515605.1 Sinocyclocheilus anshuiensis
ATTTACAGATTTAAATGCTGTATTACTCTTATATGTACGGTCAAGTATGAAGGAGCATTTTAGTTCTTTTCGCTGATATCATTCAAATCTGCAAAAAGTTCCGCCGGCGGAACTGTCGACCCCAGGAGGTTAAAATGACGGCAATTTGAATGATAAAATCATGTTTTTGTTTTTTTTTTCTGTCGTGTAATCGACTATTGTTTTCAGTGTCGACTAGTAGGAGCTGTACCATTTAGTCGACTAGACCTGCACACCCCTAGTAAGTACATATAGTTAATTAATATTATTATATATATATATATATATATATATACACATACATAAATACACACACACACACACACAGAGAAAGAAGAGAGGATTGTGGATGTTACTAAAGAAGAGAAAATTCTTTGTAAACAAAAACGTTAAACTGTTTAACTTACCTCAACCTCCTTAACAAGAGAGCAGAAAAAGAGAAAGAGAATGAGATTATAAACAGATTGCATATCATATTTCACTAAGGAGAGCATCATTAGCATAGAATCAGTGACACGCAGCACTGCAACACAGATGTGAAATAAATGAGAAACAGATCAGGAGCTAAAACAGACAGAGTGAACGTAAAATGTAAGTTACTCAATATTAATGTCTTGTTTTTTATTGTAACATTGAAACAAAGGGAATTTATTGTAACAAAGGGAATTTCTCTTTCTTCTGTTAAACACAGAAAAGACATTTTGAAGAATGTTGGTAACCAAACAGTTGACGGTAGCCATTGACTTGCATAATATTTTTTTCAATATCATGGAAGTCAATGGTTACCATCAACTCTTTGGTTACCCACATTCTTCAAAATATATTATTTTGCATTTAACAGAAGTAAGAAACTTACACATGGAAGCAAGTAAATGATGACAGAATTTTCATTTTTGGGTGAATGATCTTTTTAAGTCTATATTATAATCACAATCGTGCTGTTGGTCTCATGATCACAGCTAAATCACAGATGTAAATGACCTAAATGTGAGTGTTCTAAAATGTGTCTTATAATACACATAAAATATTGTAAAATTATAATAAACACAAAAATATGAAGCAAGAAGTGAACACACACATAATTCATCAGCTGGTTCTATCAACGCAATCAAACATGAGTGATTTAAACTAATGAAACATCAATCAATAGGAAACACACATTTACTGAGATTGGAAGAGAACACACACACACACACACACACACACACCAACATTCATCCATACAAAAACACACACCCTGTGGGTTATTTCATATGTGAAGCAATACAGGATATTATGAGCGAAGACGTGTAATTCTGAACGCATTACAGCCGCCGCGCGCAACAGAGGAAGAAAACAATAACAGCGGCGCACGCACACATCTTTGAGATAAAGATATGATTATTATTAATAAATACTTCAGCTCTGAGGTCTTTCACCAAACAGCTTTTGTCCCAGCGGCTGATAAAATGTTTGGAATAAACACAATAAATCATTATTAATATCTTAAACTTAGAGGACAAACACACACACAACACTATCAAGTTTCTATAGTAGTTTCTCTGCGTGTGCATGTGTTTGCTATGTGATCTCATCAGTATTTGTAGGTATTTGTATATGTATTTCCTACCTTAAGATGAGATAAATTTGTTTAAAGTCAATTAATGTAACACACTTGAAATGGCTTGATGATCTCAGTTTTCTTTCCTGTATTAATGCATTTCTTTTTTAAACAGGTTGAGGTATTTGAATTCCCTCTCGTTTTGTATGCCCCAGGTTGTAATTCATTAACTTGACATTAGTTTTACACTTTACATACAAATACAAATTAATTCTAATGAAATCACGATGGATTTTAATAAGTTATCAATCATTCATGAGAGCATTAACATGAATCAGTGTGTTATTGGATGGATTTGATGTCCTGATTGTCGTGGTTACTAACTGATTTAATTCTAAAAATGTAAACCTGTCCTTCATTCAGAAAGCATTTGCCTCTTTAAACCAAACCCAACATCATTCACTTAAAAATGTGAACTCAGTCTCTTAAACCCTGCCCCAATTACACCAAAGCACTTGTTCACACTTCCATTTCTATTTTGGAGAGTGAGCGCAGACAGAAAAAAAATAAAATATGAGTAAAGAAATTAAAACCACACATTTGCATTCAACCATCCGCATCGATTTGAAGAGGCAATTTTTCAATTCGATTAATTTTTAATTTCTCTGCATCAACATTGTTTTGGTCATTTGAATGTTAATTGCTCATGGTTTAACTAACTCTATTAGTTCTTTGAAAATCCATCTAAATACTGTCAAAGTTGGAGTCACGCTTGACTGTGTTTGATATGCCTATCTATCACAAACATCACAAGCCATCACTCCAGCTCTTCTCAAGTGCTCGGCTCTTTCCTTTCTTTTCTCATTGTTTCCTTTTCACTTAAAGATTGGTTGTTTAACCCATCAACGAACAAATAAATCTGTAAAAATTAAATTTATGTTGAAAACCGGTAGCTATGGATGCCAGATCTTTACTGTAAAAAAATATGGTAATTAACATTTTCAGTTTTACAGATTGACCTAAAATTTACAGTAATAAAAATGTCAATATACCAAATTACTCAAATCTACTCTTTTTTTTACCTTTAAACTATACTGACAAACACCTTAAAAACACAGGTAAAAAAAAGAGAAAGTCACGATGAATCAAAGTTCATCAAAAGTAGCTTTTCCATAAACTGAAGTAAATACGAATATACACACTGAAAAGCAATTTTCACACAGAAATTGCAAGTAAATTTCACAATTAATTGCAAAGAAAAAGTAACACATTGAATTAAATGTAAATTTTTTAAGCAGAAAAAGTAAAATAATGTTTTCTATGCATGGTGTCATGCACGCAAACACAAAACCATCATGGAAACACACATGGCACTAAAATAATGCAATAAATATTAATTTAACAACATAAGATTAACATAAAGCCCTAATGTACTTAACTGATAATAAAAAATAAAATAAGAAGAAACAATTACTTCAGTAAAAAAAAAAAATCAAATGTGAGCTGTCATGCAGAGAATACTGGAAATGTCAATTTATGGTTTTCCACTGTAAATTATAAGCTGACTTAATCTATTTCACATCCAAAAATCATATTATTTACATGAAATATCCCATTAGATTGATTACAGTTTTTAACCATATATATAATTTTACTAAAACAATTACAAAATTATTATTTGGAAAATAAAAGAGCTTAAAGTGTGTTAAATATAATGTTCTCAGTGCCACAGCGCTCAACAAGGCAGCCCAACGACGTAACAGGCAACGTACTGACTGCCCAGTGGCGTAACGTTAGCGGACGGGCAAGCAGGATACGCACTGCGAAAGGCCCCGCAATAACCTCCCCTTGCTGGGTTGGGTTGCGTCGAAAGATGATGATCTTGTATCAACGATAGCCAGAGATATTGTCAAAAACATAAATTGGTGGCAATATTAAGATATTTGGCATTTCCAATTAATGTAGGCCTGTTACATTCGTATTTTTATTAGGCCTATTATTATTATTATTATAAAGTTACTTTTATTATTAAATTAAAATTACAATTAATTTGCTCCGCAATAATTACCAAATAACTGACGTTCTGCTCAGATAACAAAAGATTAGGTTATATATTTACTCCTCAAATAAAATGTTTTTTTAAAAAGGTATATTAAAACCGGTATATTAAAACCTGAAATATAGGCCTATGATTAAAATATTAACACTTCAGTCATCAATAAAAATCAATGAAATAAAAAGCTTTTATTTCAAGCACCGACTTTCAAAAACAACCTATTTAACACTAAATATGTTTCTTCTCATTTTTTTCACTATGTAATATTAGAAATACCTTTATCAGTATATGTTGAAGTAGATTTGTCTCGTCGTCTCTGAGAGAAAATGCGGCGTCAGATGGCGAAAGCTCCGTCATTCCGTTTTTACTTTCACTTTCTGTATAGTGAATTGACTAAGATTAAGACGTTCACCGGCATAACTCTTGCACGAAATTTGTACGTTGCTTATGTGATATCCATTGGCTTGCCTTCATGGTTTAAAACAAAAATATTTCCAACATTGCGACGTAAGAAATCGTCAAGAGTTATGCCGGTGAATTTGTCTCGTCGTCTCTGAGAGAAAATGCGGCGTCAGATGGCGAAAGCTCCGTCATTCCGTTTTTACTTTCACTTTCTGTATAGTGAATTGAATTGAGATTAAGATGTTCACCGGCATAACTCTTGCGCAAAGTTTGCATGTTGCTTGTGTGTGATATCCAATTGGCTCGCCTTCATGGTTTAAAACAGAAATATAGGGCCCTATGATTTCCGCGATGCGGACAGTCATAAAAACTTAATTTACTGAATAACGCGGAATGTCGCGGAATTTGTCAAATGTTGAATGAATTAATCAAAAGTAGGTCATTACACTTAATTCAAACCGCTATATGGACTAGTATCTGTAAATATTAAGCCGCAAAAAGACTATTTAAATATGAATCCTGCATGTTCTGTGTCTCTGTGTGTGTGAATGGCACAGACATGGTGGTACGGTGATTTCAGTGTCTGTCGTCTCACTAAATGAGGACATAAATACTTGAACAACATCTCTAGAACTGCTCCGAGAGTCACTTCATGACACATTTGACCGTTTGATTTGAGTAAAACTAGTGTCATATCATATACACACAACTCTAAAGGTATTCACGGCAACCCGTCAAAATAAAAGTCCGGTTCAATTTGAAGACATTTGTACCAGAAATATATTACTATTGTTCAGTAGATTGTACACAGACTACTACTACTACTAGAATGAAACAAACATTATTTCATTTCCATGTTTTAATTTTAATTGTAAATCCCCTTTGTTTGCCAAAAAATAAAGTTTGCTTAATTTTCGATAATTAAAAGATAAATGAAATAAATGTTATATGCCTTCATTTGATAACCAGAAAAATTTTAATACACAACAAAGAATTTCTGATGGGGAAAAAACATTTCATAAGGCTATTTTAAGAATAAGTTTGAATAAATTGCGTATATTAGACATGCTAAAATACAGAATTTGATAACAATAAAACATATGGTGCAAAAAAATAAAAAAATTTAATAGGTCCCTAAACATGTAATTTTTGTTAAACTTTTAATAAACTGATGTGAAATTGTATAAGTTTCAAGATTTTAATTAATTAGACATGCTTTTTGATTAATACAATTTTATTTAACCATTAAAAAGGAGTCCAGAAAAATTAAAACGGAAAAAAAATTTAAACGGAATTTGGGAAAAAATAAAACGGATTTCATAGGGCCCTATATAGAGTATTATTTCAATGATACTAAATAGCACTGGTTTTTACAGTCTTTTACCATTAAAATTAAAAATACGTTTTTTTGTGTGTTGTTTTACAGTGTATTGTCTTAATATTTGAACAACTGGAACTGAAATTCTGCGAGCAAAGCTGAAGCATGAGACGTACGGGAAAGCTAACTGATGGCTTTCTCCAGGTATTACAGATAATGCTTACTCACATCAAGGTGAAACACCTCAAATTCGCTTACTGGCAGAACTGAAGGCCAAAGGATTGTGGGAAATGCAGTAATGAGGGGTCTAGAGGTTAACAGCTCAGACACATGAGATTTTCTAAAAACGTACACACGGTCTCTCTCTCTGTTTCTCTTGATTTCTCCTCTGGTGTTGTCTGATAGCACAGAACAAAGCCTGCGGCTCTCTCCTGCTGTAGCGTATCAAAAAACAGAGACTCGGAGAGCTTCAAACTGTACGAGCAGCTGGAGCGGCACCATCTGACGTGTCAACTTTACAGCGTCATCAGAGGGAACATAACAGCCTGTGTAAAGTTTACAGGTCCCGCCAGAGCACAAAACCAGAGAGTGCTGAGACGTGCTTAACGCCACCAGCGGGACCTGTGTTTATGAGCGATGTGCAGTTTTGTTGTTTTGACTGCTCAAGTACACGACAGATAAATAAAGCCAGTTCTCAGGGGTTTTGGGAGGATGGGCCGAGACCCATCTGTGAGGTTTTTTTAATGGTTGGTCTATGCAGAAATGAATCAAACAGACATCTTTTGGCTCTTGTATGGCGTCACTTTGGTTTTTCAGCACTTTGCAGTGTAAGTGTTCCATGTCAAGTTAAAAATAGTTTACAAAATGACTCAAGATGCTGTGTACTGATGAATCGAGCAGCTGTAAAGCCTGATATATGAAATAATAGTGAAAAAATCCATTTATTTTGAAATGGAACACTTTATTGAAACTTTAGACCCAAAATGTGCTTTGGGTCTAAAAGAAAGAAAGAATGATCCATCAGGCGTTTATGGCTCATAATCTGATATAGTGAGAATATGGAGGAAAAACAGCTCAGTTTTATTCAGAGACACAAACTGAGGGAAAATGTGCAATTTGGTGCGGATGCTAAAATTTATATGGACAAAAAGTGTGAAATTCTGATTGTAATATAAATCAATGATATTTTTATAACAGTATAGCAGATACTTACAGAAATGATATAAATATCAGTAGTCGTTCTATATCTCCAATAATATGCCTTAGTTAGATGATAATTAAATGATGATCAAATCATATAATGCAATGCAATACAATAATGATTGAAAGATGAACAAATAAACATTCCTGATGATCCTATTTGAGACTCACTGATTTTTCTAAAAAATTATATCTGGATAATCAGGTAAAAGTAAATCATGAAATGTTCTTTTCCTGTTCAATCACTGCTGTGTGTTTGTGTGTGTTTCAGAGAAAGATGTTTTCTTCATCCCCATCACTGTCTCTGAGAGAATCAAAGTGTTTGTTTGTGCATCAAGCCTGTGTCTTTATTTGTCTGGCCAATACAATTTCTTTTAGTAAAAATGAAACCAGAAAAATAACTTGATACAGCCAAGAAATTAAACGCTTTGTTGCTTTGTGACAAATGAAACGTAAAATCTGAAACGATGAAAACAGAAACTAGCTTCTGACTGAAAGAACTGTGACCGACAACTTAATTCAATCAATAAACCACTAAACGCTCACTAAAGCAAAATAACTTTATAATCACCCAATAATAGTGGGTGAGATGGATGTGTGTGGTTTCTACTAGGGCTGGGCCGATAGACAGTGTTTTAGTATTTCAGTTTATAATTTTAAATTATTATTTTTTAAGTTTTTCATTTAATATTTAGCCTACATTTTATTTCAATTAACAAAAAGAGTTTTTAATAATTTTAGTTTCAGTCAACGATAACAACATTATGTTCCATAAGTTACTGACCAATCACATATTGCATCTAGCTGTTCTAATTAATGATGTGCAAAATATTGCACATGAACATATATGAGGAGCGATACAAACCAGTCCTGTAAAGAACAATATACAATGTTCAATAACTACTGTAAATAAAGCAATAATTAAGCCATATACATGTCAAGCTCCATACATCTTTTCAATATACACAGTGATTGGAGCATACACTAAAATCAACATTGTGGTGTTTTTTACTAGCATGTCAATTCACTCATTGCTTTTACCTGTGATTGTTTTTGAAGGACTTTTTATAGAAAAAATAAAATACCCTGTAAAGTTTACCAGCACATGGTTTCTACACAAAGTGTAGAAAAATATAATAAAATAAAATGAATCCAGTCCGAACACGGCTTACAATCCAAACTGCAGCCCAATGAAACACATGAAACTGAAACAGAGAGCAGAAGTATTAGATGCAACCAAACCCACAGCTGACAGCACAAGCGGCGCCTGCTGCAGACTCAATTTCTCACATCCAAACGCAGCGTGACGAGGTGTGTGCGATAACACGAGGTGAGTTCACCTTCTGTACTGATGACTACCTGATCCCATCACAGATACGGAGCCTGTCCGCACCAGCACGAGACGTGTTTCCAGTGCCTCCACGCTGTGTGTGTGTGTGTTATCTGACACATGTCATTCCCATGAGCCCCGGACCCACATCACAGAGGAAATAAATCAATGTGTTCATTTAGTTTTTACATGGCCGTCTGCTTCCCTGCAGACTCCTGCGGGACTGGAAAAGCTGGAGAGAGTTTATCCATAACACACTCCGGAAGAGAGAAACGCGTGCAGTTTTTCCTCACGCCTGAGGACTCGTGGGATTGCATTTCACCCCTCCATCATTGAGAGGCAGATTCGATTTGGTTGCTATGATGTGGAATATCTACGGCAGTACATTTTGAAGAATATTACTAAATATTAAAATGCAGTAACCAGAAATGTTAACTTCTCTATTGTTGTTCAGTTGTTGTACAAGTAGGATGATTGGTTGGTGTAGTATTTGTCCCGCCTCTTGTCCACTGATTGGACGGCTGGGTAAAAAGTGACAGTGACAAGCGCTGTGTTTTACCCAAAGCTAAACAGTTTATCAACTCTCAGCTACAAAAAAAAAAAAAACGGAGCAAACAAACTTGTACAATATTATGATGGCAGTGCATCAAAATTCAGTGTCATCAGTTTGCCAAAAAGACCACAGAACGTTTTACGCACCATTTACACATGGCAGGGAGCAGGTGTAAATTTCTTTGGTACCAAGTAACATTTTGAAAATACGAACACTTTCATGAATCCGAAAATTTATGTCAGAACAGCTTTACGAACGATTTACACAAACATTTATTCTGCTCATGTTTCATGAATGAGGCCCAATGTGTGTCAACATTTTTTAAGAAGTTCAAACTTCACAAAGTTTTTTTGTCAAAAACTACATTAACAAGAAACCAAAACCCATGACCTAGAAAACCTGACATGAATGCCTTACTAAACCCGCTGTAGGAAACATCAATAATAATCAAGAGAAACACAAGAGGTATTTATAAACAAAACTAATGAGTTAAACTAGAAACAGCAGGAGACAATCAATGAACACAGACAAGAACACGAGAACAGATCAAACTAAAAGACAAACTAATATTTAAAAAAAAAATGACCATGAACATGAAACAAGAAAACAAGATAAAAAAACCTACAATTTCAGCCAAATTAATGTACAACATCTATCCATAAAGCACTGTATACAACGGCATTCCAACCAGGCCTGGTTCTATGGGGGTGCTAAGCACCCTCAAATGAAATCAATAGCACCCTCAGTTAATGCTGTAATAATGGCATTTCATTGCAGATTTGGGAAACTATCCAGTGCATTATGATTTGCGCTCTGGAGATCGGTTTCTATTTCAACATCTTGCAGCGTTGAGCAATGTAGCCAATCACAGACATATCTGTTGATTTCTTGAACCCAACAGCCAATCAGAGGCGTTTAAGTTGGAATCCACTCACCACTCAAATCGCCGCAGTTTTTGTTCAGGTATTGTGTTCAGCACGAATCATCTCATTATAGAGCTCCGGACGTCACGTGACCCATTCTGTTTACACCACCATGCTGGCAGGCAGGGACAGCCAGGAGCGAATATGAAATGAATGGCGCCAGCATGAGTTTCAAGGCAACAGAGTTCACTGCGCACTTTAATTCAAAAGACATAGACCTGTACATAGCAAAACTTAATAGATTAAACATAACAGATCCATGTAATGCCCCTGGGCTGCTTTTAACGTGTCTCAATAAAGGAATGGATAGATTTCCTGACCTGCAGTATCCTGATATCTACAACTACCTCATCAACTTTCTCTCCTAACGTTACTCCGGGGACTCTTTAAAAGCCTACAAAAGCCTGGAGGAGAACAAATGGACGTAATCTAATTTTTTGATGAATATTCAACCTGCTATGTCGTCACCGGAAGGGTAAGTCAACTGTGTTGTTAGCTAACGTAATCGACCCTAGCTGTCCTTGTAGGTAGCCAGCAAAGCTATTTCACTGTGAGTACAGTAGACATCATAAATGTCATGAAATCTTACCCATTTAATCCCAAATTTTGTGTTGGTTAGCACGTTTTATTGCAGTGAACCATTTTAGTCGCCTGACTATCGGGATCGTTAGGAATACGATAAAATGATTTCCCCTTTGCTTTATGGGACAAGATCGCGTATGTATTATACAGGATATATATATCTTATAGGATATATTTATTTAGGAAAATGCGTATTTTTCAGTTAAAGATAACTTATAGATTTAATATGGGCTGCTTTTGTTGCTTGACACTTTTTTATTGGTCATATTGTGTGTTTTACGAATAAGATATTATTTAACTACAAGGTTAAGAAGCTTACTTAAATGTAAAATGTTTTTTCTCTATTTT
Source organism: Sinocyclocheilus anshuiensis (assembly GCF_001515605.1). Classification (NCBI taxonomy): domain Eukaryota; kingdom Metazoa; phylum Chordata; class Actinopteri; order Cypriniformes; family Cyprinidae; genus Sinocyclocheilus; species Sinocyclocheilus anshuiensis. Next base: position 742,649 of record NW_015548267.1, read on the forward strand.
GCAATAAAAGACGGCTTCCCTTATTGATCACGTCTCGGGTAGATTGCATGTTTTCTTGCACGGCGGGATGTTGGACTCATGAAAAATAATCACGTAGTTTGTATTTGCCAAAACTGATTTACCGAAGTCAAAACGCGGACGGAATTGGCGCTTAATTGTGAAGCGGGAGCGACCAGCTAGCAGAGGATTCTGCAGCCTTCCTCAAATAGATTGCATGTTTTCTTGCGCGGCTGGATTTTGGATTCATGAAAAATAATCACGTTGTTTGGCGTTAGCGCGAGCGCCGCTTAATTGTGAAGCGGGATCTACCAGCCAGCAGAGGATTCTGCAGCCTTCCTCGAACAGTTATGTTCAGGATTTTCTGATTTACTTAACGAATACTGTGTGAGGGGGCAAGAAACGGGCCAAGGGAGGTCACGCACGGGACACATAAATTAAGCCCAATATACGGGACGTCCCAGCTAATACGGGACGGTTGGCAACCCTAGCTTTCCCCTGCCTGTTCTGTTCTGGTATCCTGGTGCACAGCAGCTGTCCACCATGTTGAAATAGTAAGGTTTGTAAGGTCTAAACAGTCTGGTTTCAAATTATTGTTCTACAACTGTCGATACCAATGCTACAGCCGCTCTAGCGCTCTCCTGATTGCCTGCCAAAATGGTGGAGTTTAGATTGCGTGATGTCAACCTCCGGAGCTCTATAACAAAGTGGAGACACGATGTAAATAAGAGATTCATTATGCAGCGTAGAGAACTTCATTGATTATAACATAACTTTGTGAGATCGCGATGAACTAAGATGAGTGACAGCTTTTAGTGATTATAATTGGAACGCTCTTGCGCCATAGCAATGGATGGCACAAATCTATCTATCTATCTATGCTATATATATAGGCTATATGTATGTATGTATATATATATATTGTGACGAGTCGGCTGCCTCCCCCTAATTATCATCATCACCCCGTCCCTTAATCGCCGCCCTTCGCCAGGCTCCCGACGGGAGTGGGTGCGTGAGAGAGGAGGGGCACTGAAATAGTTAGGGCTGGCGGCGTGTGATGGGGCACACCTAAACCAAATGGAGCCTCATCACCGCCGCTGTTTAAATGCCGAGCACGCCTCTCCTCGGGAGACCGGTCTCTTCCCCGTGCATGCACGCTGGTGTCCTCGTGGGTCCAGGAGGGGTGCATAGAGGGACTCCCGTGCCGCCAGGGTCGTGAGCTGCCGGACCCGCAGTCCGGAC
>NW_015548267.1:744348-761218 GCF_001515605.1 Sinocyclocheilus anshuiensis
TGTGACGAGTCGGCTGCCTCCCCCTAATTATCATCATCACCCCGTCCCTTAATCGCCGCCCTTCGCCAGGCTCCCGACATGAGTGGGTGCGTGAGAGAGGAGGGGCGCTGAAATAGCCAGGGCTGGCGGCGTGTGATGGGGCACACCTGAACCGAATGGGGCCTCATCACCGCCGCTGTTTAAATGCCGAGCACGCCTCTCCTCGGGAGACCGGTCTCTTCCCCGTGCATGCACGCTGGTGTCCTCGTGGGTCCAGGAAGGGAGCGTTGAAGGATCTCCGTGCCGCCGAAGATGCGAGCTACCGGACCCGCGGTCCGGACGAGAACCGCACCCGTTACACGGCCGTCGGGCCAGGATGCCGGGCCGTCTAGTCCCTTCACACGCCGGGGCCAAGGCGAGAAGGATGCCGCCGCTGGAAGAAGCCGCCGCCCCTCGCGCCCCGAACTGGAGAGGGGAGCGCGTGCGGCCACCGGACTCCGCCCCTTACCTGGACCCTTCCTTCCTGATCACTGCCCTTCCCTGCACGAAGCCCGCAGCACGACGAGGACACCAGATCCCGTTTTATTTTGGACACTAGATTCCCCGTTTTCCTGGACACTGTTTTATTTTCTGTAAATAAAAGCCTCACCGAGGCCTGACGCCACACCCACTGTGTCTGTCGTGTGCTCCTCCCGTGACTATATTTTAAGAAGCACCCTCAGTGATTTGATTCTGGAGCCGGGCCTGATTCCAACTCAATCTTTCCTGAAGATTTCACGTGCTTTAGCAAAAACACAAGCGGCTCTTAAATCCTCTGGCCCTCTCGTCCATTATAAGACTCTTTACCGCAAACATGTTTCTCGCTCTTCATCACAAGAGAGACAAGTTCAAATAATGTCTGTGGTAACTGACAACATGCAACAGCTGCTACAGGAGATGATGAAAGTGCACAGGAGAAAGGAAGAAGAGAGGAAACATACAGGCTGATGAACCTGTTCCATCATCAGACCTTCAGTGATAAACCTGCACTTTCCTTCTTCAAACGGGTGAATGTGTCAAAAGTGTAAATCTCCATTCCTCGGTGACCTCAAGGTTAACTCAGACTGAGTGAAGGAGATATTAATCCATATTGATATATGCTTTTCAGGACGGATCTCGTTAAATAATGACTTAATTTCTGCAAGATTACAGTGAGAGAACTCGTCTCTTATAATCTCTCTCTTTCTACATGTATTATTCTAAAAGAGACATTTCATTTATATATAGACATTTCATCATTAAAAATTGTGAAATATTATTACAACTTAAAACAATGGTTTTCTATGTGGAATATATTGTAAAAATGTAATTTATTCCTGTGTTGAAAAGCTGAATTTGTAGCATCATTACTCCAGTTGTTTGGAGTATTTATTTGTTTGTTTGGAATTATTCTGTATTTTAGACTTTTTGAACAAGCAATAACATTTCAAGCTTCACCACCAGCTCAGAATTGTGTTTAATATGACAAATATACAGTACATTCATCAATATTCATGCATGGTTGCCATGTTTTAGATCTATTTACTACAGTTCTATCATAAAACTGCTTGACTGCCTGATGCTTCCTGAAGCTTGTATCTTCATAATAATATGTCATTTTGTAAAGAGAAGTTTAATTTGGGATGTGTTTAATATATTTATTTGCTTGTGTGTCAAAAGACAATTGAATGCAATTATATTGTACTAGCCAATAGCAATTGTATTGTATTGCCAATGTGAGTGTACACTCAAAATATGATTTTTTTTGATGCTGCTTTTTTGATTTAACAGCATTACATCAGGTTTCCCGTTCAAACACAGATGCATCATGTTAAACTGACTTGAACCACGATACTTTTTGTTGAAAGAACATGTTTCAATCAAGTAGGCCTAACTCAGAAACAATAGTAAATACATAAATCTTCATAACTTTAAGCTCCAGAACATTCAGCTGATACACCCCTGAGAATTTTTCCCAATTAAATCCAGCTGACAAACAGCTCTAAAAGACATGTTGTGAAAATTAAAGCACTACTGGTTTTAAATGGGCACACACACCCTACTGAATAAACACTACTACAATCCTTAAGGGTTGCCAAATATTCTTAGGCTTACAATGCTTTTGTGAAACACAGCCCTGGCTGATTAATCGTCCAATATTTGGATTCTGAGACAATCAACAGAAGTGAGACTATTAACAGAACCATGTCTGTTCCACTACTGACAGTCTTGACAATGGAAAATATATTGTTGCTTCTTATGCAGTGAAATTTGAGTAAATGTTGTGTAATCATTTGCTGACCCTCATGTCACTCCAATTAGAAAAAAATATCAATACAGAAATAAAAAACAATAAAAACAACATAAAAATGAATGCAGACAGTGACTACGATAAGTAAATAATGACAGAATATTACTTTTTTAAGTTGACAATTCCTACCTAATTTGGTGTTCCCAGTCATAAATGACCGGCCTTTTAAACATTGCTTTTAAATCTCTCATTATCCTATTATCACCAAATCCTAGATTCAATCTGTTTGTCAACAAGTTTTCTTTCAATTAGCACAGGTTTTGTATTTCTTTTTGAAATGATGATTTCCTTTACTGATCGGAGCTTACGCACCTCAGCTTTTGAGTAAAAAAAAACATTATTTGTGGATAATTTTGGCAGTGTTCACTCAAAAAGGGTGCATAAGTTCAGATCAATGAGGTCTAAAAGAAATACAAAACCTGTGCTAACTGAAAGAAAACAAGTTGATAAGAAGATTGAATCAAATATTTGGTAATAATATAGCACAATGAGAAATTTAGAAGCATTTTTTTTTAGGCTGGTCATTTCTGACCAGGAACATCACAACACTGGAAAAAAAAAATGCTAACATCTAAATTTACTGGTCAAAAGTCAAAAAAGTTATTCGATATCACTGAATCAACCTTAATACATTCATTTATACCAATAAAACTACATTTTATGTTTTCATTTAAGTTGAGTAAGGTAGAAATAGCTCTTTAAGGTAACAGCTGCAGGTTACCACTTTTTACAGTAATAAAAATTCTTTAAAAAGTACAAAAATTATATATATTTTTTTTGGGTGAAGTTGTTATACCCTTTCAAAAAGTCAGTACGTTTTAATCCAGTGTGATAACATGGAAACGAAAATCCCCTCTGGGTCAAAATGACCTGGTTAAGGTTAAGTTAATTTAAGTGATTTTGCATATATTTCATTTGTCATTATAAAACTGTATTATTTTATATCTGCATTTCATCGCCTCATTTTGGCATAATCCACTATTCAGGTGAACCCCTGAAACTGTCACTCTTTCTCCAGCATTCATCTCTCCCTGTCTACTTTCCCTCTGACATATTTAATATTCATTCGGAGTGACAGATATCCTGTGGTCGCTGTGCTCTTTATCGAATGGTTTCACCTGTGCGCGGGAGCAGAGTTAGTCACCTGGGTGTTTCAAGGCCGTGTGCATAATTTATAGTGATGAATGTCTGTCCGGAAGAGCAACGCTGCAGCGCTCACTATCTTTTCTCCTGCGCTGATGGACGAGTGAGCTAAATCATTTCTCCCGCAGCTCTGAGGACAGGGCATCCACACGGATAACCGCGTGCGTGTGAGTAAATGTGTGTCAGAGCCATAAATTGGCGGGACAGAAATAGCCTCTCTATACAAACCCACAACAAAAGGACACAGGAAAAAAGCACAGCAAGCAATTACAAAGACGCAAAACACACACACACACACACACACACACACACACACACTCATCTATGTCTGGGGAGTTTGATAAGAGAAGTCTGTCTCAGCACATTTTGCTCAGTCTTCTCTCTCTCTCTACAGTCTACAGATCTTGTTTTAAATACATAAAGAATAGAGCTGCAGTCTGAATGCATGCATTATTCTCATATGGCTTTACAGTATACAGTCTTAGGAAGTAATTAACAAAGGCATTTTACTAAATTTTGGGGAGTTTTGACAAGTAGGTGTGTCGCAAATATTGATGAATCATCTGATTAAATTATATTATAATTATACTATACTATATTATCAACTAAATACAAGTAAATTTAAGAGTTTCCAAATAAATATTTTCAATATTACAAAAAGTTGATTTTGTATTCAGTATTTCAATAAACAGGCTAAAAAAAGTATTCACTAATTAATTTAAATCATCATTCAATAGTATTTAATCACATTATTATATTATATTATATTATATTATATTATATTATTTTTCACAGTTAAATAATTGTTATTATTAAATTGCACTATAAGTGACAAAACAGAATTAAACCATTAACCACAATTTTATTATAATTGTTATTATTATATTATTAAACAAAAAAACATTAAAAGTTATGTATTAGGTCTGCACTATAAGTGACATAAATAAAACAATTAGGCCTAAATAATTAATCACAATTATATTATATTATATTATATTATATTATATTATATTAGTACCATCACGCCATTTAATAAATTCACTGGAAAAAAACAATAATATGGATTAAAATCCTAATGATGGATTTGTTTCTTACAAACACAGCTTTTCACTTCACAGGATGTGAATTGTTGGACTGGAGTCGTGTGGATTACTAATTATTGTGATGTTTTTATCAGCTGTTTGGACTCTTATTCTGACGGCACCCATTCACTGCAGAGGATCCACTGGTGAGCAATTGATCTAATGCTACATTTCTCCAAATCTGATGAAGAAATAAACTCATCTACATCTTGGATGGCCTGAGGGTGAGTACATTTTCATTTCTGAGTGAACTACTCCTTTAAACTAGAGTTAGAAATCGGCTTCACCAACACTGAATATGTAACAGTGAGCATAAGCGCTGACAGCATAGACCGCATAAATTATTTTCCATATATTTCTCCATAAATTAAAGACACAGACGTACAGTACACAAAAAGAAATGCATCTGCTGTCAGACATGAGATGGTAATGACATCAACACAAACACACACACACACACACACACACACACACACACACAACAGCAGACTCCAACTGCATTAGATAAACTAGAAAGGTGCTTGAAATAATCATCCACACACACACACACAGACCTGCAGGTCTGCTCTGCTGTATCTCTGATCAAATCTGCTCCAACATGGATATAATAAAGACCTGTGGGACTCCTAAAAACTTCAGATGAGTTTTATGTGGAAATAATGGGATATTTTCCTCTTTGCTCTCACTTTCTTTCTCTCTTGCTGTTCTTTTGTTTTAAAGAACTCTTTCAACAACAAAACAACACCTCTCACTGACTTGCACTTTGTTTCACTCTTCTGCTTTCATTATACACACACACACACACACACACACACACACACACAACAGCAGACTCCAACTGCATTAGATAAACTAGAAAGGTGCTTGAAATAATCATCCACACACACACACACAGACCTGCAGGTCTGCTCTGCTGTATCTCTGATCAAATCTGCTCCAACATGGATATAATAAAGACCTGTGGGACTCCTAAAAACTTCAGATGAGTTTTATGTGGAAATAATGGGATATTTTCCTCTTTGCTCTCACTTTCTTTCTCTCTTGCTGTTCTTTTGTTTTAAAGAACTCTTTCAACAACAAAACAACACCTCTCACTGACTTGCACTTTGTTTCACTCTTCTGCTTTCATTATTCCAGCTCTCCTCTCACTCTCTACTAACATGACAAAAACTGAACCTGTGCATTAGCAGAGCATCGAAAAAAAAGTAGAATAACAATAATGCAAAACGATTAAACAAGTAAGTTGTATTAAAATTAAATTAAATACAATAAAAAACACAATAAAACACTAAACTCTACAGTATTTTGGTGGTATTCTGTGTGGTTTGATATTTAATTTAAAACTTTAATATTTTACCACCACTTCAATGTCACTCATTATCGATTATCAAATAATTTAAAACTAATAGTAATACAAAATTAATAGTAATAATAGACAACAAGAAATGATCTCTCTGTGTCTCTCTCTGGCGTCTCAGTGACATAAAATTAAATTAAATACAATAAAAAAACACAATAAAACACTAAACTCTACAGTATTTTGGTGGTATTCTGTTTGGTTTGATATTTAATTTAAAACTTTAATATTTTACCACCACTTCAATGTCACTCATTATCGATTATCAAATCATTTAAAACTAATAGTAATACAAAATTAATAGTAATAATAGACAACAAGAAATGATCTCTCTGTGTCTCTCTCTGGCGTCTCAGTGACATGCAGCTGCCAAAGTCTGACTGAAATGGAAATGCAGCAGTGTGTAAATTATTCAAGAGAGAGAGCGAGAGAGAGAGGGAACAGCAGTTTAAGGCCCAATCCCAATTCTATTTTATACCCCTTCCCCTAAGAATTGGGACACCACTACTATACGTCACACGTCATCATACGTTGTCTAGCTCCTACAATACACACACCTATACTGGTGTGTGCATTAGAGCCTTTAAATACCGTTCTATATTAAAGGGGTCATATGATGCTGCTAAAAAGAACATTATTTTGTTAGACTGCACCCCATAAACACAATCAAGCCTGGAAAAAAAACAGTGAACCACCCCTTTAAAAACGTTGTACATTCTGTGAAGAGTGAAGAGTGATGAAGAGTATCTATCATCCAGCAGTTTAAATTTTGACTGCCAACTCTTTAAAATACATCAAAACAGCACGGGTGATATGGGTTAAAATGAGAGCCCATTTCTAAAAACGGTGCCAGTTTTAGTGTTTTGCAATAAAGAAATAAAAATAACTAAACTTGATAATTTATGTAAGAATTTTAACATAAATGCACATTGTTCTAGAAGGATGGCAAATTCATGCCATACCTTTTACACATTTACTCAAATGGTTATGCTGATAATACAATTTGTAAGGAAAAATGCATTAAATAGCGAAGTATTTCTGGGGAAACCTTTTCAAAGGAAAACACACACACACACACGCATGTCTCTTTGCTGAGCCGCGGTGGTCTTTGTGAATCAGCAGCATCCACAACTGAACGGAACAAAAAGTATTGAACTTGAAAATAGTTTATGCGCGAGTGCACTTGCTAAATGAAGGAGGATTGTATAAAATGGATTTAAAAAAAAAAAGTTTATTAACGAGCTGCAGTTTTATTACATCACGCGCTGTATATATATATATATATATATATAGAGATTTATAACAACATTCAGTATATATCTGAAAATATATATATGTGTTAGCTCTGAAATTGATTTTTTTACTCTATGCCAAGTTAATTCAAAATGTTTAATAAAAAATAACATATAAAAGTCAAAATTTAGTTGAAAAAAGTCTAGCATTGATTTACATACTAAATAGTTCATTTTAAAGTAAGGAAGGACAACAATTAATTATGTTAATTTATTTGCACTAATATAGGCACACAGCAGCAAGAAAGTCACATGGAGATTTGCATGAACATTTCTGAGTGACGATTCTCTGAAAGAACTGATTAACAATTCACGACCAGTGATTCATTAAAATAAATGATTTATGTCTAACGATTCATTAAAAGAACCGATTCACGACACACAGTTCATTAAAAGAGCTGACTAACAATTCACGACCAATGATTCATTGCAACAAATGTTTCATGGCAAATGATGCATTGTAGGGGTTGATTCACAAAAACAATTAATTGAAGAACTGTTTAACAATTCATGACAAACAATTAATTAGTAGAATTGCTTAACAATTCACAACCAATGATTCATTAAAAAAAATAATTATTCACGACCAATTATTCATTAAAAGAAATGTGACCCTGGAACACAAAACCAGTCATAAGGGTCAATTTTTCGAAATTGAGATTTATACATCATCTGAAAGCTGAATAAATAAGCTTTCCATTGATCAAGGTATGGTTTGTTAGGATAGGACGATATTTGGTCGAGATACAACTATTTGAAAATCTGGAATCTGAGGGTGCAAAAAAATCAAAATACTGAGAAAATCGCCTTTAAAGTTGTCCAAATTAAGTTCTTAGCAATGCATATTACTAATCAAAAATTAAGTTTTAATATATTTACAGTAGGAAATTTACAAAATATCTTGATGGAACATGATCTTTACTTTAATATCCTAATGATTTTTTGGCATAAAAGAAAAATCAATCATTTTGACCCATACAATGCATTTTTGGCTATTGCTAGAAATATACCCCAGCGACTTAAGACTGGTTTTATGACAAATGATTAATTAAAAGAGCTGAATCACAACAAATGATTCATCAAAACAAGTGATTTACAATTCACGACCAATGATTCACTAAAAAACTGACTTACAATTCACGACCAATGATTGCGTTTATAGTATTTCATTGCATGATTACATAAGTAATAGGGGTGCTCCGATTGATCGGCTACCGATCACTATCGGCCGATAATCGCTTTGGGATGTTTGATCGGCAGTCTCTAAAAAGACCGATCTCAAAAAACCGATCTCAATCTGATGACCCGCCTGCCGTCAGAGGTTTGGCACAACATGCAGCGGCACCGTCTCAGACTCTGTCTGGTGCGGGTGAAAATTATAATGCTGAAGGTGAGGTACAATTCCTATTTCTTCATTAAATAACTCATAAAGTAATTTGAAAACTTTCTGTGAGGCGTATTTTCACAAACAGTGCGAGTGAATGACCACGCGCTCTCTCTCTTTCCCTCAAAGCGCAAATGGCTTCAAATCACATTGCGTTTGCACTATAAGCGAGCTGCACAGTTGACACAGGAATTATCACTTGCACAATCGAGGCAGTGTTGCATCGTCACTAAAGTTTATGAATTGCATTTCTTTTTAATTCTTGCCAGTGTTTAAACCATTCAGCGCTCGCGCGCTCTCCTGGAGACTGAGTGCTCATGCACACTCGAAGCGCACACACATAACACCAGGTTCACACATTCTCCGTTTGCATTGCGTATGCGGTGCATATTTTTTTCCACGCTCATGTTAACGGATTTGAAAGCATTCAAACTGCACACGGTTGTGGTCCGGTAGTGCATTCCATGAGCGATGTGTCTGCAGCAGTGCAGAGATCATTTCCGTTGCACGCGCTGAATTAAAGTAACAGTGCATTGTTTGCTGTAAATATGAAAAAAACGAAAATGTAGTAATTACACCATAAATGCATATAATTAAAGTTTGCTGTGTTTCACAGTCAACACATATGGCTTGTTGGCTAGGATTAAAGGAAAAGAGCACTTAGATAAACAAGACAATAATAGATGGCACTTGTGAAGGTTGAAAAACAAAGTTCTTTATGAACCGCAGGATTGCTTGTAATAAAGATTTAAATGCAAAAGAAAAGGCAGTAGAGCTGAGTGTTTCTGTCAGTGGTAAGTTTTAATTTAGAATGTTTGTGATAACGTAAGAAAAGTAGTTTAAATGTTTTGCCACTTGCTTGAGCAACTGTGTTGTGCTGTGTGTAAGCTATTGTGCAACAATTGCATGAGTGTAAAAACAAAAATGCACTTCATGATAGAACATTTAGGTGAGATAAATATATATTTTTGAAAAATCTCTAACCCAGCTCCCCTCCACCCCTCAAAATCCCCCAAAAATCCCCTCTCACAAGAGTCACCTATAAGAGGGAAATTCCCCCCATTTTCAAAAATGAAATTCAGGCCCTGAATAAATGTCTAAAAATCCTGATTGGAGTATTACTATAAATAATTCCACATGATAAAAATAAGGCTTTAAAAAGATCGGTATCTGTGATCGTATCGGCAGATACTGCTTTCTGTGATCGGTGATCGGCCTCAAAAATCCGGATCGGAACACCCCTAGTAAGTAAACTAGTGAACTGAACAAGTTAATTAAAATAAACTGTCCAAAGAAACAGTTTGGGGAAAAGAATCAGACTTCCCCGCTTCCTGAGGCTGTGGATTACAGGTAATAATGTTTATTTTTCTTACACAGACCAATCGTTTCGCTTCATAAGACCTCAATACATCGTCAGGTGCCGTGGCATTAATTTTATGTTTTTTTATCTGCTTATTTTGACTCTTGAAGTGACAATAGCCATTGGTTTGCATTTTATGAATCACCAAAGATGGGTTCAGCTAAAAACCATCTTTAGTGTTCTACTGAAGAAAAAAAGTCAAAAAGTGAGTACATTAACCGCAATTTTTCATTTTTGGCTTAACTATTCCTTTTAAAAATTCATGACCAATGATTCACTAAAAGAACGGATTAACAATTCTCAACAAAAGATTCATTTAAAAAAAAACTGATTCACAATTCTCCACAAATGATTCATTAAAATAACTGATTCACAATTCTCAACAAATGATTCATTAAAATCAATGTCTATTGCATTTTTTATTTGAACCAGAGGATATTAATTTATCTGTGTTAACAATCTCAAACTCACAACCAAATAAAAAGTGCATTAAAGTCATTACGATCATCACTTTGCTGGTTAATTAAAATGCTGCCAATAAAATAATACTGACTCTATAGTAAATAGTTCACGTATATCAGCCAGCTCCAGTGTGAATGTGTGTGATCTGATGTGTTTGTCTGCCTTTATTAATGTCATCTCACTGAATGCCAGTCATTTCATCTAAATATGGAATTATTCAGAGCATCGCATCCTGCAATAACACACACACACACACACACGCAGCATGGAATCCAGATGGCTAATTATCAGTTCATAATCTCATGCACATAGAGGTGTTGCTCTGAGAAAGAGAAAAATTATGCAAATGAAAACAACTGTGGAAAAAACGAAAGGACGGATGGAAAAGAAGCGAGTGAGACACACTCTGAATCATTTTAAAGCTCCGACACTGAAAGAAAGGAAAGTGTGATTTAAAAAGACAGAAAGAAAATTAAATGTAGCAGAGAGAGAAATGAAGGAGACAGTCGAGGACATTTCAGTCCCATAAAACCTCATAATATTACACAATCGGTTAGAGAGCCATGTGTGTGACTTTAACAAACACTCAGACAGACAGATAAAGAGATAAAGGGATAAGCAGCGAGGTCACGTGAGACGCAGACGGCTCCGATACCGTTCCAACCATCAGAGACGTGAGCGTGTGGCTCATCTGCTCATTGAAGCTAATGGAGTTTGATACACAGCCATATATTATTCATGCTGCTAGACTCCTGAACGCACCTGTCTGTCTGTGTGTCTCTGTGTGTGTGTGTGTGTGTGTGTGTGTTTCTCAGAGGAGTCAAAGATTTGTTACAGCACTGAAGTGTCTTTCATTTTAACACAGAATGTCATGGAATATCAAATTCCGGATTAATAAATCAAAATTTGGGCTGTGCCCTTATTCAAATCATGATATTGACTAGTGTTTGTGAATAAAGGGAAAAAAAGACTGTAAATGTGAAGTCTGCATGTTGTGTGTGTCTCAGTTTGCTCTACTACACATACTAAAGCATGTTTGACGCTTGTCTGCGTCTCACTATATGAGACACGAACGCATGAACTTCATCTCCAGAGCTGCTCTGAGAATTACTCCACCAGTATTTCACCATTTCATTTGAGAAAACCTATCATCAGATACACAGAAACTCAAAGGTCTTCATGAGAACCTGTCAAAATACAAAGTAAAAGAAATTATGACAGAAATACATTATTGCTGTACAAGATAATATATTTCTCAAAGCCTTTGTTTTGCCAGAAAAAAAAGTTTATTTATTTTTTGTTAAAAAATTGTTTACTTATGTTTAATTGTTACATTTTAATTTGATTACATTTTCAAATATTCATTAAATTGTTACAGTTTTATGCATCATTTGATTACCACAGTTTTTGATAAAACAAAAATAAAAAAAAAACAGAATCCAGAAAATTAACAAATTGAATTCAGAATTTGGGGAAAAAAATAAAACAGATTTCATAAGCCACTATTACTGTTAAATGTTTAAGATATTCTTTTTGTAGGTTATATAATAAAAGTTTTGTGAATTCAATTGATTAACATGCTTTTTGATTATTAAAATGTAATCAAACCATTCCAATGAAATCCAGAAAAATTAAAACATAAAACATAGAATTTGGGGAAAAATAACATGGAACTTGGGAAAAAAATAAAACAGATTTCATAGGGCACTACTGCTGTTATTTATTTTAGTACATTATGAAATTGTTTTACATTTTGTTATGAAAGTTTTATGATTTCAATTGATTAGACATTCTTGTTGATTATTAAAACAGAAACCATAAAAAATAAAATGGAAATTTGTTTTAAAAACATGGCACTTGGGGAAAATAAACCACATTTCATAAGGCCCTAGATGCACTTCCATTATAAATCACTGTAGCTGAGAGCAGGTGACGCAACACGTCTAAACTAGAGCTCACATTCTTATCAAGGTGAGAATGAGCAACACAATGCCAAAAACTAGAGCGCTGCCTTTAAAATCAGCTCTTTCTGCTGTCGCGCTTCTCATGGGACACTGGGTACATTTACACACACGCTATATGGAACTGTCCGGAAACCTTTTGGGTGAAGGTAGTTGATGCCGTCTCAGCACTAACCGGCACATCTACTGCATCTACTCAACAACGACTCATTAAAACTCACCCATTAAAGAGAGAGAAGCACAGCCAGAAAACTAGCATTTAATGTTCAACATGACAGAATTAGTGCACTCAATTTATAGGCCTAATCATCTAAGCAACGCAACTAGAACAAACCCGTTAAATGCCAAAGAGCAAACCTAGAACGCTCTGGTTTTAATCAGCACGCTTGCATTTGATGTGTCACTCACTCTCACAACTGACTACCGAAGCGTTAAACTTCGTGTTGTGATGATGGTAAAGGTAACTCTGGCTCTCTTTCTCTAGAGCGGAGAGAGATAAGCGGCGGCTCATAATAGCATTCTCATCTCTGCTCTCTTGGAGACGAGCCCGGACGTAAATACAGGTGAAAATGAAAGCTGGAATAATGGCCGTGTCTTATCTCCAGGGATGGTTTTATTGGCTGCTCTGAGAGCGTCAGGACACTGGGACACACCTAGACGTCCGATAAAGCACTAATGGAGTCGCTACATTAACAGACCAGACGCTGCGAATGGTACAGCTTCTTCTTACTGTATTACAGACAGAGAAAGAAAGAGATAGTCAGTTTGTCAGTGTTGCATAATCATAAGGACTGCCAGGAAATAACTGCATTTACTGCCACTCAAAAGTTTGAAGATTTTGAATGTTTTTGAAAGTCAAAACATTCTGCTCACTAAGGCTGCTTTAACTGGATCCAAAATACAGTAAAATTCTAATATTATTAGAATTTAAAAAAACTGTTTTCTATTTGAATATATTGTAAAATGTAATTTATTGATATGATCAAAGCTGTTTTTTTAAGCATCATTACTCCAGTCTTCAGTGTCACATGATTCTTCAGAAATCATTCTAATATGCTGCTGATTTGCTGTTCATGAAACATTATCAATGTTGAAAACCCAGTAGTTTAGAAACTGATCTTCTGCTATGATCCTGGCTAGAAGTTTTGCAATCCAAAACGTTTTTTTTGCAGAACCATTTTCAACTATGCAAAACACATTAATACTCAATAAATAATTATTAATAATAATTATAAATTATTAATCATTTGGAGCATTTACGTCTATATTAAATTGTGAAACTACTCCCGTTTGTTTTGAAGTGCTTGAACTGCTCTGTCTGCTTCCGTTATCGAAATGATGCTCAAAACTGAGCGCTGAATTAATGTTTCTGAGTCAAAAACAAACCTCTCTTTAAGCTTGCCTGCAGGAGATCAAGCTCACTGACAATTAAAGCCAAACAATACCATTTTTTGCCGTTCTACCACTTTTCTACACAGGAATAAATTTGTGGTGAGTACTTGTAAACAGTGTTATTTTAGTTACACTATTATTGATTTTAATTCATATTTTTCATTCGTTTTTATTTTTATATTTTCATTTTAATTTGAGTTTTTTTAAACATTTTTATTAGGTTTTATTTTGTTTAATATGTCTATATAGTGTTTATTTTTATTTCAGTTTGAGTTATTTTAGTAAATCAACTTAAACTAAATGAAAATAAGAAATGGGTAACACTTTACAATAAGGTCCCATTAGTAATGCATTAAACTAACACTAAAGGGGTTATGAATTGAGAGATAAACTTTTACTTGAGCTTTTTATACATAAGAGGACATCATACTAAAAGAATATCCTGTAAGTTTCAGAACTGAAAACGCCCTTGTTACTTAAATAAACGCTTTTATTGACACCAGGCCCAGCGAGCCCCAGATACTAAACACCGCCTCCACAGAAGATCAACGGCTAATTCTGTAGCCCCGCCCACTGATTCACGCATGACATAGTAGGGAAATAACATGAGTGGCACTAAACCGGATCGAGCAACAAAGCAATAAATGTGTCATTGAAGATCGCAAAATATTGTGCAGTGCCTGGTTGTGGAAGAATAGTCGCTGCATAACCTTCCTTTGGATTCAAATATTATGAATGTGTGGTTGAACTTTATTTTTAATGAAGTTTCAGCTCACGTAAGTAAAACATTGAGCGTTTGTTCACTTCATTTCACCACAGATTCCTTTGTAAACAAGACACAGGTCGACGCTGGATTTGCAGAGAGACTGAGATTAAAAAGCAATGCTGTGCCGTCTATATTGGATCCGACAGGAATGACACAGCACACTTATGTGAGTAAAAATATTTGTACTATATGTGTCACTATTGCTTTGTTTGAGATCGCTTGATATGTCCTGATTATGTGTACGTCTAACCAAAGTCACAGAAGGCTCCAACTATGAAGGACGTAGCTTGTCAAACAGACACACAGAAAGTTAGTTTACTATGCAAAACTGTTATCCAATCATAGCAGTAGGTGTTGACTTCCAAGTCTTCAATGCGGCACGCCCATAAAATTCGAGCGTTTCTTGAGCCGGCCTCAAAACCAGGATAAAAAAATACCCTATTACTTATTGATTTTGATGCTTGTTTTTAATGTAAAAACCACGCACATTTCATAAGTGGACCTCAGACAACAGTACAAAATAATAAAAAAAGCCAGCTCATGACCCCTTTAACAAACAATGAGTAAAACATGTGTTGCTGTATTTATTAATCCTTGTTAACATTAGTTAATAAAAACACCTGTTTATTGTTAGTTCATGTCAGCTCAGGTCCATTAAATAATTTTAACATGTACGACTTTTAATTTTAATAATGAATTTGTAAATGTTGAAATTAACATTAACTATGTTTAATAAATGGTTTAGAAGTATTTTTCATTGTTAGCTCATGTCACTAATGTACTTAACCAGTGTTTACAAATGAACCTTATTGTAAGTGTTACTGAGAAATATTGCCTTGGCAACTAGCTTTTTAAGATATTTTATTTCAGTTAAAATTTATTTTATGTAAAGTTACGAAGGAACATACAAAAAGTATGTTTACATTGTAGTGAACAATACCAACCCTGCTTGTAAACAAACTTTATCAGCACGGCTGCACAAGCAATAGGAATGTAACTATGCACCGCGAGCTGGTTGAACATCGATACAAATATGTGACGATTCAAATCGGTTGAGATGTTAAACGAATCGCGATACAGTTGAGGGTGGCTGTTTATATGAACGTATGTCTGAGGGGAACTGACTGTCTTTAGAAAAGTTTAGATGGTATTTTCTTTTCATTTCGTCTCTGTATAATGAATATTAAAGTAGTGTTCATAAGCGCTGCGCTGCTTTGTTTACAGCATTAACCAAGGAAACGCTGTATCGCTGCTGATCCATGAGCGCCTCCTGCTGTCAGAGAGTGAATCTGCATCTCATTCAGAGCTTCTGCTGTCTTTGTTTCGTTCAGATATGTTTTATGTAGTATAGTTTCACAAAACTAAAGTCAGAGCATTCTGGGGTTTTTTTTAAATGTTAAATTATACAATCTAATTTAGATTAACAACTGCTCATGCTGCATGCATACAGCATCTTTGTTGTGATTCAAATGCAGTGGTTGCCTCTAATTTTGAATGGAAAGAGCACAGGCAAAGCCTTTGTTTATATGAAGAGATTTTTTTGTCTTATTTATTTGATTAGATTTGGGGTTTATTTTAAAATTTCAATTTAGTTTTGTTATTTGACATATTTCTGTTTCACAATAATTTTGTTTTTAAAAAAAATTGTGAGAAAATTGTATCATGAAATCAGTATCGTGAATTGTATTGAATCGTGAGTTGAGTGAATCGTTACATCCCTAACAAGCAATGAACATTACCTATTCACATCATGTGATGACGTTGCAAACGCAAGTCTAAATGCATAAACATGTTTTCAAATTTCAATGTTTTTAATAAGCATTAAAAATAAAATAACGAATATCAAATGAAATTACAGGTGAGCGTGAGATCATCAGGTGGTTAAACTACACACATGAGCTGTTTATTAGTTTATTCTGCTGAGAGTCATAGTGAATAATTAGCAGATGGATCTCTGACACTGATTCATCATCTTTGTCTCTCTCTCTCTCGGCTCAGAATCTGTCATTTTCCCGCAGGTCTCTGTGGAGAAAAGAGAAACTCTGATGTTGCCATGGACACCTGGCAGAGAGTTGGACACTCAGGATTCTTCTGGTGTCTAATGGGCAGTGGTGGACGAAGTACACAAATCAAGTACTTGAGTAAAAGTACAGATACATATAATAAAATATTACTCCAGTAAAAGTAAAAGTACTCCTTTTTCAATTTTACTTGAGTGAAAGTACAAAAGTACTCGATTTTTTATGTACTTAAGTAAAAAAGTACTGATAGATAGATTTATTTTGCAGTCTTATTTATTTGATTAGATTTGGGGTTTATTTTAAAATTTCAATTTAGTTTTGTTATTTGACATATTTCTGTTT
>NW_015548267.1:761726-783491 GCF_001515605.1 Sinocyclocheilus anshuiensis
TGTGCTGGGTGCAGAATTACATTTCTGCCTTACCTGCCAATGGTGGATGAATTGCAAAGTTTCTTTTTATATTTTAGTTTTTTTATTTAGTTTTGTTTTCTTTTTTACTGGCAATATAATATATTTTGCAATATTTCGTTCAACTGTACATTTTCTGTACAACTGTACAATCACCTGTGGTTGCTCCAGCTGGTCCAAAATGCAGCAGCTAGAGTTCTTACTGGAACCAGGAAATATGACCATTTTAGACACCGTTCTGTCAATTCTGCACTGGCTCCCTATTAAACGTTGTATACATTTTAAAATCTTGCCAATTACTTATAAAGCCCAAAATGGTTTAGCTCCTCAGTACTTGAGCGAGCTCATATCACTCCATTTGATAATACCTAAAATATCAAAATCAACTGCAGGCGGCAGATCCTTTTCCCATTTAGCGCCCAAACTCTGGATCAATCTACCTAGCGTTGTTTGGGAGGCAGACACACTCTGTCAGTTTAAATCTAAAGACCCATCTCTTTAACCTGGCATACACATAACATACTATCATTTTTCTATAATACATTAAAGGATTGTTAGGCTGCATTAATTAGGTCAACCGAAACCGGGAACTCTTCCCATAACAACCGATGTACTCGTTACATAGTAAGAAGAATGGCATCTACGCTGATGTTAGTCTGTTTTATTCTTATTCCGAGGTCTCGTAGCCACCCAGATCCAGTCCGTATCCAGATCAGTTGGTGGATCAGCACCTAGAGACGACCTCTAAGCAGTGAATGTCAGCGGAGACCATGTCAACTAGATGAGCCCCAGAGACAGATCCCCTGTGAAAACCTTGTCGGTCATCGGCACAAGACCACGAGAACCAGACGAGTCCTCTGCTCAATCTGACGTTCGTTGCAGCCTGGAATTAAACCACACCATGCTGGTTTCATCTGGCCAGAAAGGATAAGAAAGGAACCAAAACTCAATCGGTGTTGAAAACAGTTGTGCCGCTTCATATTTTTGTGGAAACCATGATACATTTTTATTTGAAGGATTATTTGATGAATAGAAAGTTAAAAAAAACAGCATTTATTTGAAGAAATCTTAAAAATATATATATATTTATTTAAAGAAACAGTTATTTTAAATTGAAATAATATTTGAAAATATTACTGTTTTACTGTATTTTTTTATCAAATAAATGCAGCTTTGGTGAGCAGAAAAAAACTTATTTTAAATCTTAATTACTCCAAACTTTTTGGAGTAACGATTAAATGTGATTAAATGATTAAACTTAAAATACGTTTGGCCAGCAGTAGCCAGAGCCATTTTTCCTCACATCTGCCGCTGTGCGAGTCTTGATCTGTACAGATAAGCGGTCAGTGTGACCTGTAACACGCTTTACTTTCTACTCATTAGAGCACTTTAATGACCAGATGATCCTGAAATGAGCCAAAAATCATCAGAGCTGCAGTGTGCGCGGCTTGTCCTCCATCCTGACACCAACTGATTCAACGACTGTGCAACTAACTTCCAGTGAGCATTTTGACATGATCCTTAACAGGTTAGTCCTGTTATCATTTACTCACCGCACATCATCCCAAACCTGCAGAACTTTTTTCTTCAGTGAAACACAAAAGAAGTTGTTTAGCTAAATATGCACATTGCACTTTTTAATGACAGTGAATGTGCCGTCAAGCTCCAAAAATTACAAAAAAAGCACCATAAAAGTAGTTCCCTTTCAGTCGGTCACTCTCGACGTCACGTCGGATGACCGACGAATTAGTTTACACTCGAAGTAGATTGGTCTCTCTAAGCGAGATCCCAATTCATCGGTCATCCGACGTGACGTCTCCGTTCCCTCCTTCAGGGAACGAGGGTTACCATACGTAACCGAGACGTTCTCATGACTACAAAGCTATTGTGTGACATCAGAAGAAGCACACGTGTCATATGGACTGCTGTTAATGGTGCTTTTTTGCCATTGTTGGAGCTCGACAGCACTATATGCAATTTCATACAATACAGCACTCTGGATATTCAGCCTCTGATCTGCCTTTGTGTTCGGCAGAAGAAAGAAAGTCGTGCAGGTCTGGAACAACATGAGGGCGAGTAAATGATGATATAATGTTCATTTCTGGATGAACTATCCATTTAACAGAACAAAGCTGGAGAAGCTGGATCAGAGCTGCTGGTGTCAGGTTGAAGGCTTTGGCGTCCATATCTGCACAGAGCCAATCAGACAGAAGAACTCTTATCTGCTCCTCCAGCGAACACACACTTCACTTTCACATCACACACACACACACACTAGAGATTTCTGTAGATCTGACTCTCATCAATACGTTTTTGTGTGTGCTGGAGAGAATATGGTGTGGGAATGGTTCCTATTGTAGCTCTGAAAGAATCTCATTAATTTACTGTCCTACGTGTGTGTGTGTGTGTGTGTGTGTGTGTGTGTGTGTGTGTGTGTGTGTGTGTGTGTGTTGTCTGAGTAGTTTATTTTAGAGATAAAAATCTAAACGTGAGGAAATTCAGATGTGTGTGTGTGTGTGTGTTGTCTGCATGACTTGGAGAAAAATATAATTATGATTTTTCTGATAAAAATGCAATTGAAATTTTAAATTTATTCTGATTTGCTGCTCAATCATTTTTTTTTATTAATATCAATGTTGAAAACAGTTGTGCTGCTTCATATTTTTGTAGAAACAGTGATACACTTTATTTTTCAGGGTTCTTTGATTAATGGAATTTTGCAAATGCAAAAATGTTACAAAATGCACAATTGTTACAATGTTTTTTTTTGTTTAGTTTTTTTGTAACATTCTAAATGTTTTTACTGTCACTTTTGCTCAATTTTAATGCATCCTTGCTGAATAAAAGTATTAATTTCTTACTGACTCCAAACTTCCTGCATTAAATGATCAAAACTGACTGCTCTTTGAACTTTCTATTCATCAAAGAATCCTGAAAAATGTTTTCACAAAAATATGAAGCAACACAACTGTTTTCAACATTGATAACAATCAGAAATCTTTCTTGAGCAAATCAGCATATTAGAATGATTTCTGAAGGATCATGTGACACTGAAGACTGGAGTAATGATGCTGAAAATTCTGCTATGATCACAGGAATAAATTACATTTTACAACATATTCAAATAGAAAACAGTTAATTGAAATTGTAATATAATTTCATAGTTTTACTGTGTTTTTGATCAAACAAATGCAGCATTGGTGAGCAAAAGAGACTACTTTCAAAAACATTAAAAATCGTATTGATTCCAAACCTTTGATCGCTAGTGTAAAAAATGTCTTAAAGAAAAAGTACGAATGCAGCAAGATTTCAAAAATAAATTAAAAAAACCTATGCCATAATTTACTTAAAATACATTTATTTCATACTAAATATACTTCAAGTCCATTAACATATTTATTGAGATATCACTTAGGACTTTCTGATATAAAATCATAATGAAACTTTATTTGGAGTATATTTGCAGTAATGTCCTCCTCTCATCCTAACCAGGCTGCTCTGTTTCCGGTAAGAAGCACTTTGTCTGTCTACAATTACACAAGAAAAGCCTATAAACACGCACAATATCTTCAGTACACCTGACACTAACCTTGAGTAATACACCAACATATTAAGTGATGTAAAGAGACCTGCATAACGACATTCAACCACAAATGTCAACACCTGGTTTAAAGTGGGAAAAACATAATATAATATAAAACATAATATTCAAGCAAGACGCGAAAGACAACTCCATTCTTTACTCGTGCGCTGTGTTCTGTGTGAACAGCGCACACACGCAGAGAGACAAATCTCTGATAATGTGCAAGCTCGAAATGACTTTCTTTCCGCGTCTTCTTGCGCTTGAACAGACAAATACATACAAAAGTATGTCAAAATACCTGTCTTGGCGAGTAACTTTGTAGCTTTAACAATGATTCATCTATAGATGCACCGGTCGACTGGCCTTTTTTTGTTTGTTTGTTTTATTTCAGCCAATCTCTGTTCCAGGCTTGCACACAAACTGCACTGCAATCATTTTCCAAAATGTAATTTGTGGGGAAATATTATGAAGTCTGTAAACGGTTCAGAGACGCTGAAGACGAACGCAAACAGGGGAAAATACAGTAACAGGCAGAGCAAACTCATTGTTCACGATGAGCAAAATATTGGAAGAAAATCCTAAATATTGAATTGGGGGTTTATATGAATGAATGTCTGAGGGGAACAGAATGTATTCAGAAAAGTTTAGCTGGTATTTTCTTTTCATCTTGCCTCTGTATAATACATATTAAAGTAGTGTTTATAATTGCAGCGGCTTCGTTTACATCGGTAACAAAGGAAACGCTGCTGTTCCAGAAGCGCCACCTGCTGTCAGAGAGTGAATTTGCGTCTCATTCAGTCCGTCTACTGTTTTTCCTAAAGCATCAAGCATTATATAATAAAGCATTTTTATCTTTGTTCTATATTCAATTGGGCTATTGTTTGTAGTTTGTTCATTTGTTCTTATTTACTGACTGTTTACTTGTCTTTAATGTTTCAATACTACACTGAACAAAATTATAAACGCAAAACTTTTGTTTTTGCCCCCATTTTTCATGAGCTGAACTCAAAGATCTAAGACTTTTTCTATGTACACAAAAGGCTTATTTCTCTCAAATATTGTTCACAAATCTGTCTAAATCTGTGTTAGTGAGCACTTCTCCTTTGCCGAGATAATCCATCCACCTCACAGGTGTGGCATATCAAGATGCTGATTAGACAGCATGATTATTGCACAGGTGTGCCTTAGGCTGGCCACAATAAAAGGCCACTCTAAAATGTGCAGTTTTATCACACAGCACAATGCCACAAATGTCGCAAGTTTTGAACAAAAGTGTTGCGTTTATAATTTTGTTCAGTGTATATTGATTAGGTTAGCAGTTTTTGCTGTGGTATCAAAATTAGAATCGAAAATCGTATAAAACTTAATTGGTATCTAAAATTTTGGTGTCATATAAGCTTATTTATTATAATAAAAGATGTATATATGTAACATATGTAACAATTAATTAATTTTAAAATACAGCATTTTTACCGCATATATTTCTTATTTCAGTTTTATTTTAGTATCATTAATGCATTATTATAGATTTTGTTAATATTTTGAATAAGATTTTATTTTTATGTTTTGTTTTCATTTTAACTTTAGTCAAAGTTTTATTTTTTACATATTTATATATTACGTTTTTTTTGTTGTTATTTCAGTACTTCAATTTAAAGGGGTGGTTGATTGTGATTTAACTTTTTTAACGTTAGTTAGTGTGTAATGTTGCTGTTTGAGTATAAACAATATCTACAAAGTTACGACGCTGAAAGTTCAGTGCAAACGGAGATATTGTCTTTTAAAATTCTGGCAGTTTAATGCCTACAAAAACGGCTCGTAGGGACTACAACGAGTTAGGGCAAACGTACCTATTAAGCTCACCAAAATCTACATTGAGACATTTTTAGTGCACAAGATATTGGTTTCAGTACAAAAATTTATGTTAAAATAAAATATTAATCTCTCTCACAAAAATATTTAATTTTATTTTAAATGACAAAAGCATTTCAATTAAGATATACATCATTAAATGCAAAAAGTCTGGCTGTGCTTAATTGGTACATTTTGTACCCTTTAAGCACACCCCTGTTCCCATTAAGCGCACGTCATGTTTTATTAAAAATTATTGTTTATTTTAAACAACCTTTTTAAAGATGTTGTTGAAAAGAATGTTTTATTTGAAGGTACAAAGTCAATCACAAAAAAAAAACAGAACACTAAAATCAAGCAACAAGGCATTTAATTTGATCAGTTATATATTCATAATGAAGTGTCACTTAAGCACACTGCAACATCTATACTAGTCCATGATCAGCTAAGTAACATATTCAAAAATCAAATAAAACAAACCAATAAAACACAGAAACTAGCCTCATTATATAGCCTCTTATTAAATGGATGTCAACTTATCTATATTTTCTTAAGGCTGGAATACACTACAGGTGTCACAGTTTCTCAAGGAGCGAGGGAACAAGGAGACGTGGAGACACAGGAGATGCTCAACATAGACTTTAATAAAACCAAAACCACAGACACACAAACACTGACAGACGTGAAGACGTTCAATTCCAGATAAAGACAGACTGCACAGACTCAAACTTAAATACACAAGGAAACGAGGATAATAACTAGACACACCTGGAACAAATTGGAAACAATTAGGACAGGAACAGGAAGGACCAAATAAGGAAAACAAGAACTCAACGGGAACATACACGTGACAGATCGCCCCCCTACTGGACGGCGCGTCCCGTGTCGTAACAGTACCATCAGGGAGGGGGATCATGGAGCCATGGCGGAGCAGGGGACTCAGGAGGCCATGGCGGATCCTCCATGGCCTTAGCTGGCTCGGCCACGGGACAGCAACAATTTTTAATAAATTTCATGTAATATTTATTAAAATGACAAGAATTTGCTAAATAAATAATCTAGGTCATGTATTAAGTTCATACATATTTTATTATGAACAACTATTATTAACAATATATATGAAATTATACTTTTTCTTATTGATGTCACTGAAGCTGTGTGATTTTCATAGTAGTGCACCCTTTAAGCTCACGTTACAATAATATGAAATCTTTAAAAATTGCAGCAGTGTAAAACCACAGACCAGCAATAAACTGTAAATTTATAATATTATGGATGTAAAAGTACAAGCCAGTAATGCCTGTGAAGTAATATATTAGCGTAGTACACAATTTTATACAGCTAGTCAGCTAACTGTGTTCTGTAGCATCTGCGCTATGTTGCTAAAACTTTTTTTTTGCTAAAATCTTTTGGATCTAATGTAATTATTTCCCACATCCAAGTTCCAGGTTATAATAAGCAAAAGTCTAAACATTAATCTTTTAATTTTACAGTAAGTAGTGAATCTTACCCAAAATAAAGGCTCAAACGTCTAAAAATGCACATTTAAGGGGCTCCTCTTTTGGTGAAAGTTTTTAGACAGCTTTCAAAATGGCCGCCAGCCAGTGAACACATGGAGGCCCATATCTCAGTGTGCAATGATCTGATTGACTTGAAATTACAGGAGGTATGTAGTAACAAACACATCAATTGGTTAATACATCAAGTATGATAATACATTATTTTCAAAATCAATGTTGTAAAGCAGCGGTTCTCAATCCTGATTCTCGCGACCCCCAGCTCTGCACACGCTCTGCATTTCTCTCTTTCTCTCTCTCATTCAGATCATCAGCTCAGCTCCAACAATGAACTGTTCCATTTAAACAAACAAAAAACATACCATTAAAGCGTTAGTTCACCCAAAAATGAAAATTAGCCCATGAATTAATCACCCTCAAGGCATCCTAGGTGTATATGACTTTCCGGGGTGGGTTGGTGTGAACAAAGGCCTCCTGTAGCGAATCGATGTGTTTTTGTAAGAAAAATAACCGTCGGCATTGTGCATGCGCCGCTCAGAAGTGACGAACGCGGATACGCAGGGGAGAGATCAAAACAAAACAACGGTCACGAATTAGAAGTACAAAACGAGGATTTGTAAAGAAGAATGTTGGAGGATTTCGATATAAGCCAAGAGGAGACTGAAACTTTGCTTCCTTTGCTCCTGTAAACAAACGTTGATTTTCACGAGTCTCACTGGCGCATGCGCAACTCCGACCACATACGTCATCCGCCCGGAGCTGCTTCCGTGTACAACTGTTGGCGCAAGCTAGATTAAAGCGATTATTACGTTTTAAATATGGTTATTTTTCTTACAAAAACGCATCGGTTCGCTACAGAAGGCCTTTGTTCACCCCCCGGAGCCGTGTGAGACACTTTTGTTTATGGATGGGCGATTTTTATTTAAGTTCTTTTGGACTGAAGCAATGCAACACCCGCTGAGTGGCATTAAACAGCTTAAAAGATCAAAGGCAATTGCGCAAGCTAGATTAAAGTGATTATTACATTTTGAATATGGATATTTTTTTTACAAAAATGCATCGATTCGCTACAGTAGGCCTTTGTTCACCCCCCCGGAGCCGTGTGGGGCACTTTTTTTTATTATGGATGCATGCGCTTTTTTTCACTTCTTTTGGACTGATGAACTGCAACACCCGCTGACTGGCATTAAACAGATTGGAGGATCAAAGACTATTTTTAATATAATTCCGACTGGATTCATCTGAAAGAAGGAAGTCATATACGCCTAGGATGGCTTGAGGGTGAGTAAATAATGGGCTAATTTTAATTTTTGGGTGAACTATCCCTTTAAGAGCCGTGCTTGCACAGGTTCTGTGCAATCCTCTTCACTAATATTCTCTGGGTCTCAATCGGGCTCAAATTGATAAGCAATATAGACGACGCCATTGTTTACAATACAACCATAGCGCATGCCGCTGAGGTGAGGGGCGGGACGATTAGACGCGCATTAGAGGCGGTTTAGCCAATCACAACACACTGGGCTAGCTAACCAATCTGAGCCCATTGTGTATTTCTGAGGGAGGGGCTTCATAAAAGCAGGAAATGATCAGCGCGTTTATATGAGAAGGGACAGAGCGGTGTGGAATAAAGGTAAATTATGTGAAAAATAATGCGTTTTTTTATAAACAAAGCATTAACACATGTTAGACTGCAATCAAGCCTAGAAAAAAAACAGTCAACCACCCCTTTAAATTAAACATAAATGAGAAATGTTGACTTGGCTCACACATTACTAAACTACATACATGCACTATAGTTGTACTATATTTCATACTATAGTTCTGACATTGTCCATCAGCATGGACACTCTTAAAGGTGTCTGTGCCACATGTCAACCAATAAGCGCACAGAAAGCAGTGGACGGGGTTTTCCCCAGAGCTCTCATTAAAAACAATACTGCTGCTGTTTGTTGTTGAAACAGGGACACAGTTCCTTTTTTTCTGCATTATTAACTCTCTTACCAACTTCTAAGCCTGTTCATCTTTCCACAGACTAACAGATTCATCTGTACCTACACACACATACACACACATGCTGCAAATGAGACTGCGCATCTCATATGGTTATGTTTGAACAATTATAGGCTCATATGAAGGAGATACAGAAGAGAGAATCAACACTAATAAAGCATCTGTGCAAGACATGACAACTACTCTCAGGTAAAACACACAAACTCACCTAAAATCACAACAGCCTACTATTAATCTAATAGTATGTGATCATTTTGTGTAAAATGTTTTAACTTCTGGCAGTCCTGCAAAACAGTAAGTGAAGAATAAGGCATAAAACCTGCAAAAATCCAATATTTTTAACCATGATATCCTTCTTGACCTTTAGACGATTGTCAAAAGACATTTTATACAATATTCAATTGCATTAAAAAATATATAAAAATATTAGGGCTGTCAGTTTAACGCATTAACTTAATTAATTAGTTATGAAAAAATAACGTGATTAAGATATTTTAACGCAGTTAACACACTGGCCCCAGACCTGTACATCATCTTACATTTCATACAGTTGACTGTTGACAAACATGATGCAGGGCAATTCCATAAATGCAGTTATGCCCTAAAATTCAAGATATGGGGGCAAAAAATGCCCCTGTATGAGATTTTGTCTCATATTTACATCACGATAAGTGATAGCACAAAAGCAGAGAGAGCAATAGCACACGAGTGCTGTTTTTGCACGAATAGCAAGAGTGCAAATGTGATTTTATACAACAGTTCAGTGAATAAGAAGTTAATATTGTGTTTTTGCTCAATTTTGCCAACGAAAATATTACCTATAAAGCCACTGCAGAACTGTTGTGCGTCTGTGAGCAACACAGCGGTGTGTAGTTTCTGAATGAATCCTCATTTTGAACGAACTCTGTGAACCAATGTTTCAAAGGCCCATTCATAGAGAGAGCCGTTTACCTAATTCCTGAATGAATCAGCCGTTTGAACGAATCAAACGAATGAATGACTCATAAAGACATTTAACGCCACCTGCTGGCAATTTTATATTAGAGCATCATTTCATTATTTAAAAAAAAAAAAGTTAAATAAAGAAACATTAAAGGGATAGTTCACCAAAACATACATTCTGTCATCATTTACTCACCCTCATGTCGTTTCAAACCTGAATGACTTACTTTCTTTTGCACAACATAAAATAAGTTATTTTGAAGACTGTTGGTAACCAAGCTGTGTTGGTTACCAGTGACTTTCATTGGATGAACAAAAAATACAAAAAAATAGATGTTTCTCAAATTATCTTATTTTATGTTCCATATTATGTTAGGCCGCTGTAGCCTAAACGCTTATGTGAAATAATTTTTATGTTGAATCAAATAAAATATTTATTTCTAAAGCTACTATTTGTAATGTCTACTTGATACTTTCTAATTTAACACAATAATAGTTTTAAATAATCTTTTGTGGGTATATCACAGCCAAATTTTATTTGCGATTAGATTAATTAATCGCCGCACCATGTAATTAATTAGATTCAAATTTTTAATCGACTGACAGCCCTAAAAAATTTACATAATGTTACACAATAATATATAAAAATGTAGTAATGTATTAAAATTATATATATATATATATATATATATATACACTTTAATGTTTCAGATCATCAAACAAATGTAAATATTAGTAAAAGATAACACAAGTGAACACAACATGCAGTTTTTAAATGAAGGTTTTTATTATTAAGGGAGCTTTTCCCTATTAAAACTAAATTTCAAGAGGGTATTAAATTAAACTGAAATTTAAACTGAATTTCATTCTCTCGGGCTTGTGTTGTTTTCTTAAATCAGTTGCATTGTGATGCAACACTAGATGCTTTAATTGGGTCCGGTGATGTCATTCTTGTTAGTGTCTAAATAACTAGTTTCACAGTCTAATGGAGTCTGATAACATGTGGTCATCTCAGGTCATAATTGGGCAGGTTTGTGTTTGAAGCGAGAGGACTGCGCTGCTTTATTAAATGCAAGATTTGTAGCGAGGCCGTGCAGCAGGAACACGTGTGACTGGAGGTTTTTATTGAGTCGAGTCAAGAGTGTGTGTGTGCGCAGATATTTGTAAATATGTGATCTTTGCCCCTCTGCTGTGGTAATGAGATGCAGTTGTTATCTTGATATTAGAGCTCTAGTGAAGATGTATCTGTGTTTAATACAGCAATAAGCTACTCGAGGCATTACAGCAATTACAAAAATACTAAAGCAATAGTTCAACAAAAAATTTAAACTTTCATCATTTCTTCATGTCATCATCAAGTCAGACTTTATTTCTTCTGTGGATCACAGATGATGTCAGGCAGAATGACAGTCTCAGTCATCATTCACTTTCACTGAGTGGATAAAATCATGCAACAAAACAACAACGATAAAGTCATGTAAAAGGTTTGCACGTGTGTTTTATGTTTATATTTGATCCATCAAGCTTTTATGGCTCATATAGTATGTTATAGTGAGAATATGGAGGAAAAAAACTGCATTTTATTCAGAGGCTCAAACTGAGCAGAAATATGCAATTTGGTGCAGATACTGATATTGATATGGACAATATCAATATCAGTTGATATCAGTGAGATCTTTATAACAGTATAGAAGATACTTACATAAAATTATATAAATTTCAGTCGTCACTCTATATCTCCAATAATATATCTTAGTAAGATGATATTTAAATGCTTAGTTTATGATCAAAACATACATATAGGCCTAATTCAATGCCAGACAATGATTATTGAGAAATGAACAAATGTTTGTCAAATTTGATACTCTGATTTTTCAAAAAAAATTATCAAGTAAAGCTAATCTGCTTCAGTCTATCAAGTGTTCATCATGAAATATCAAAGTTATTCTTATGTTTACTTAAAAAAAATAACTAAAGATTTGACAGCAAAAAGACAAGCACAAGCTGAAGGTGGTCGTTTGTACAGTTGAACTAAAATACCTTTTACTTGCTAAAAAAAAGTCTAAACTATCAATCAGACAACAGAAGGCAAGTAGTAGATTGTGTGCAACTGGTTTAACGGCAACGTTTTGATATGTTGATCAATTAGAACTTAGGCTTTATAGGGTTAAGGGATGTTGTTAGTCATGACGTGAACAATCTCACATCACGTATTTGCCATGTGAAGATGTAACACATTAGGTTGGCCCTATATGATGCCAATTGAGGGTTAAGAGCTACAGCAGTGACTATTCACATGCGCACACAGTATGCGTGTGTGTGTTGAGCACGATTAAACTAGCAGTCATATGCGTGTGTCACACTGTCAGCTGTAGCTGTGAAAGCCTGACAGGATGTTGTGCACGAGAGTGAGAACTCTATTACCACACAGACACACACTCTTCACACTCACTCTGTGCCACTTGAAAGATGGAAGTAATTCTGAGTGCTGGAGAGCCGCAGACACAGAGATGAGCTCTTTTTCCTGCTCTATAAACTGAGAGTGATGACCTGTCTCTGCCTTCCACTTCAAAACATACTCACAAGTTCAGGCCCACCTGAGACCCGCTACCACTGTGTATGTGTGTTCAGATTCACTGTCACACACACAATGACTGTAGACTGGATGGTGGACGGCAGCAGAACGCTCAGCCACCAAAAAACAAACTACTGAAACCATGGCCGTCGAAACCATTGTATTCGGGTGGGACAAGACCAACCCACTTTTTAAGACCAATGATATTGGACCCACTCACATTTACCATCTCTAATTCAGCGCATAAGTCTGTTCACTTTTCAGAGCACCGTCAGTCAAATCTATTCCACTTGAGGAATGCCCTAATAACTTAAACTCCATTCCGCGTTTTAGCTACAGCCTTGACTTCCACGCTGCTGCTTCCTCAAATCTATTCCACTTGGCTCATTCAGAGTCCATTTAAATTAAACTCCATTCCGTGTTTTCAGTACTCGCGCCTGCAGCACAGCAAGATAAACAAAGCATCTTAGCATCTCTGCTGCTCAGGTGAGTCTGGCTGTATGCTCACATACTGTCACTAAACAAGCTGCTATTTAACTGAATGTCCATCATTTATTCGTCTGTTGCTTTTAAAGGCATCATGTAGTCTTTGTTGCAGCATTGAATTACAGTTACACTTGCACTATGTTGTTATAACGCTAACAGTTATCTGACATTTTTTCAAAACAACTTACTAGACTTTTGTTGCTGTGTTAATTTTTGGGAAACCTTGCCATGTATGTGGCAACTGTTTTAGGCTATAAAAGCAATTGTTTAAAAGGCACCAGAATACAGGGAATGGCATCTACTCCAGTAAAAATTTTTACTTCTCACAAAGTAGCTTTACTTGATCATATTTTAGAAAAATCAGAGAGTATCAAATTTGAGGAGCATTTATTTGTTCATCTCTCAATAATCATTGTCTGGCACTGCATTGTGTTTTGATCATAAACTAAGCATTTAAATATCATCTTACTAAGACATATTATTGGAGATATAGAGTGACGACTGAAATTTATATAATTTTATGTAAGTTTTGCCTCCGACTCTTCATAACTTTTGTTAATGCATTTGACATTTTTAACCGTTTCTTCTCACAAAGTAAGACTAAACAATATATAAAAGTTTCTGTGACTGTACAAAGTGCATTTATATTCAATGACGTAAGCATTTTTCATACAAGTACAAGAAAATACTATTTCAGTCTTTCTACTTCGAACTACTTGCCATTTTTGTGTAGTTATTTGTGAAATTTACTAGCAATTTCTGAGTGAAAATTGTTTCAATCCTACATTTTTTTTTTTTCCGAGTATAATTTGTTGGTTGTTTAACAGCTCACTATAACATTCAGTTCACATCAGGATTATGAGAATGATTTTTAAAATCCTGATTTTGAACTGAACTTGAATTAAGGCAGCAAACAGGAAGAAGAATTCAAATGAGGAAGTAGAATGAAATGTAAATTCATTTAACCCCAAAAAGTATATATTTTTTTGTGTAATTTTTAATTTTTCACAAGAAAAAGGAAAGCTTCTCAGAACAGACTTTGAATGTTGGCATGATAGTCTTGTTTAAAAGTTTAAATGTAGCGCCATTGTGCATCGGGCATCCCGAGTTCGATACCTAGCTTGTGAATATACATATACATATATAAATATAGATTTATATGCCAGTGTTAAATGGTGTTGGAGGTGATATAGGCATAGACAGTGATTTTGGGGGACTAAATTCCGTATACACATTATTAATAAAAACATACAGGCAAGCAGATGAACCCAGAATGTGATGTTTCATGCTTCATGTTTTCCTATAGAAAACCATTAAAAAAGAAAACCTATAACGTGAAACTTCATATTCTAGGTTCTTCTGCTTGTCTGTACATATTGTGTTGCGTACAAATTTAGTCCTCCAGTTTCACTGTCTGGTAACACTTTACTTGAAGGGGTGTGCATAAGACTGACATGACACCTTCATAATCATGACATGACACATGTCATGAATATGAAGGAGGTTTTATGCATGTTTATGACAACTGTTATTAAGTGCCATTTGCTCAGTTATGTCATTTTTAATGCAAATATGACATTATTTGACCTAACCCTACCCCTACCCTTACCCCTAACCATAGCCCATAACAAAGACATCTCAAACAATGTCATCTTTGCATTAAAAATTACATAACTGAGCGAATGACACTTAATGACAGTGGTCATAAACATGCATAAAAAACCTTCATATTCATGACGTGTTATGTCATGATTATGTAGGTGTCATGTCATGATTATGAAGGTGTCATGTCAGTCTTATGCACACCCCTTCAAGTAAAGTGTAACCCACTGTCTTTATGCTTTAAGCCACTTTAAGCATTTACTTTATAATAGTTTTCTCTGGAAAAGAAAAAGGAAAGCTTCTTAAGCTTCTTACCTTTGAATGTCGGTGTGACAGTCTTGTTTCAAATTTTTTTTTTTAAGTTTTAATTTTGTTTGTTTTTCTAAAAAAGTCAATTTAAATAAATATAAATAGACAGTGATACTGAAGGACCAAGGACACATTATTAATAAAACATATACTACATGTATGTACAGCCAAGCAGATGAACCTAGAATTGAAAGTTTCTGCATAATACTGAACTTAGCTCTTCAATATCACTGAATGAATGCATTAAGCCACTTTAAGCATGTCCTTTATAATGGTTTTCTATGAGAAAACACTTAACAAGCAATTTAGTGTGACATCACGTGAAAACTATGAATTATAAATTGTGCCAAGCACTGATTTTGGCACTGCAAAAGCCTTGATTGTTTCATCATCCTGCTCTAATCTGCTAAATGCAACTATAAGACATGAGGATATTAAGATATTATAAACATTAACGTCATGATTTTCTGTAAAGCTGCTTTGAATCAATGTGTACTGTGATAAAAAAAAAAAAATCAAACTGCACACACAGACATTTCATCAAAACTGCGCACTCCAGCTGTATGGCATCAGATGAATAAGCGATCAGTTGAAGGATAAGTACCTGGAAAAGCGTCTGGCCTCTCAGACGCCACTCAGGCATTTGATTAGCTATGAGAGGTTTGTGTGACTTTAGAGAGTGCCGGACATAATTACTCTAAATGAACCAAACCCTCTTAATCAACACGAAAGCCACTAATGAGTTAACTGAGCTGTAATTGGAAATGCCGGAGTGTGTGTTAGTGACTGTATCTTTGGAAAACACATGGCTCATAGTGTCTATAATTAATAATTTACACCTTTGCAACTTTATTCTTTAATCCTTCACGACACAATGACGGCCAAGCAGTGAAAATATCACAGAGGGAAGAAGTTCACGGGGCCATCAAAAGCACTGACATCTTTATGTAAGCCTTGAAAACATTACATGCACACAAGATCCCAGGGACAGATCGAGATGAAAGCATTCTTTCATCTGGGAGAGACTCAGATAGGAGTTTCTCCTGCCGGCACTGCCATGACAGCCATGACAGCCGCTGCATCGCCGCAGCCACAACAACAAACGCTCAACAACGATGCGGCTGACAACAATGGAGCTCCGCGGGAGATTAATTGAAACTGTCTGTCAGGTGAATCGAATTAACATGATCTCAGTGAAAATCCAAATGTGCGTGTGAGTTCAAAATGCATCCTTCAGATACGGCCGTCAGCCCTACAGAAAATAATTGCAATAATTAAAAATACCAGATAATTTCAGTTAAAAGCAAGTAATTGCTCATCTTGCCAATGCAATCAACAGTGCAGAGAGACAGTGATCTGATCATAATTTTAATGGTAAAAACCTGTTTAATGTCAAGTTATTATATAATGAAAAACTTTAATAGATCTAATAGGACATTTCATGTAATTTTACAATAAAACATACAGTTTTCAGAAGTGAAAAAGAACAACTCATTTTATAATTAACAGTGACATTATATTTTTCATTGCGACTGTTTCTTCTTGTTTTTTTTTCTTTTCATTAGGGTTTTATGTAACATGTTGTTCAAGTAATGTTTACCGCATTAATTTAGTGTCAGTTTTAGTGCATTATTTTACCTCGGCTTGTGGAAAAGCTACTTGTGATGAACTTTGATTTTTAAGGTGGTTGTCAAAATATTATGAAAGTAGAAAACTGAGATTTTGTACACTATTAACATAATTTCAGTTAATGAAATATACATGTTTACTGTCAATTTAAGTTCAATGTGTAAAACTGCTACAAAAGCTATCGGTTTTTAAAGTACACTGGAAAAAAAAAACAATGTAGAAACAATTTTCCCTCTGAAATTGCTAGTATATTTCACAAATAACTATAAAGAAGCAGTAACACTGACTTAAACATGAAATTTTAAAGTAGAAAAACTGAAATAGCATTTTCTTGTAAAACATATACTTCGAAAAATCTATTTTTAGTGTAAATTTCTAATTTTCATATATATTTTTTACAGTGCACAGCACATTTTTGCAGTCTTTGACTAGCTCGATTTAAATTTTGTTTTGCATTGTCTTTTTTACAAATAGTTATTGTATTCAGCTCGGTCGTTTGGCATTTACACAGTTCTGTCTAATGCTGTCAAGCGCTTGTAAACAAAGCTCCTTAAATGTGTTTCAATAGTAAAACAAATGTCAAATGCTGTTCATGTTGATGAGCTGGAGCAGATATTTTAACAAGATATTAATTTAAAACAAACACCTTTATGTGACCCTCTAACTCTAGCACATTCTATTCTATTTTAATTCTACTTTATATTTATCTTCTTTTTTTTATAAAAAAAACATTAGCTTTCTATTTTTTCTATTCTATCTACTATAACATGAAAACAGTGTTGCTCAGCAGGAGAGAATTTATCCATTTACACCAGCATCCACCTTTACCTGTCATCTGGCTTTCTATTCCATCATCTCTTTCTCTCTCTCTCTCTCTCTCTCTCTCTCTCTCTCTCTCTCTCTCTCTCTCTGACCGCAATTACTCTCTCTCTCTCTCTCTCTCTCTCTCTCTCTCTCTCTCTCTCTCTCTCTCTCTCTCTCTCTCTCTCTCTCTCTCTCTCTCTCTCTCTCTCTCTCTCTCTCTCTCTCTCTCTCTCTCTCTCTCTCTCTCTCTCTCTCTCTCTCTCTCTCTCTCTCTCTCTCTCTGACTGCAATTATTCAGCATATGGAATTAAAGTGCTCAAGTGAATTCATAAGAGTGAAGATGGCATGTTTTGAATATTAAATCTCAAGTAACTAATTCAGATCTCACTCACACACACACACACTCCATCAGCCTCAGAATTTTTCTTCTTGCAAATGACTGCACATACTTGAGTTTTGATGTAAGCTAGTAAACAACTACTATTATTCAAATAGGCAAAATACCCAAGCAACACCATAGCAACCACCAGAATGACCCTAGCAATACCCAAACAACATCATAGCAATTAGGGATGGGAGCACCTGAGTGCCCAATAGTGATGACAACAATACACTGTGAAAACACAATAATTGTTTGAAAGGATTAAAAAACAAATCACACTGATCAAATTCCAGTAACAACTATCTGCAAAATATGGCTACATATGCAAATACACTATTATGTTTTAGTTTTCTGCTTTTGGTAAATGGTTTGCAAAGACACAGTGAAGTTGAATGCAGAGTCTTTTAAAGTCTTAAAAATGCAAAATTAATGGCACAAGACTCTGAAAACACAATGAGAATCAGTTTTAATTATTTCCATTAAGATAAACATGGTAAATTGTTGTCTTACATTTAAGTAAAATTATATAGTTCAATTATTCTTACATTTATATACAATTATATAGTTCAGTAATATCACACAAGCAAGAGTGCTATTTTTCCAGAATATTGTGTGATCGCATGATTGCAAATGTGATAGTTATTATATAAAAGAGTTCAATAAACAATAAGTTAACATTGTGAGTGTCACACATTTTATACATAATACTGTTAAACGTATAATTAAATATTCAATTAAAAAAAACAAAATCAGTAAATGCAGCATAAATGTTCCTGTGGCTCAGTGGTAGAGCATTGCATTAGCAGCACAAAAGGCCGTGGGTTCAATTCCCAGGGAACCTGCATACTGGTAAATAATGTATAGCTTGAATGCACTGTAAGTCGCTTAAAGCGTCTGCTAAATGCATAAATTATTATTATTATTAATTATTAAATGCATTCAAGCCACCTCTGGGCTGCATTAAGCAGTGTGTAAATATCTAAATGCAGCTTCTGTGCCAGGGCACTGCAAAGATATTTTTTTGATACTGATTCAAAATCGGAGTTTCTGAATGACAACAATTATAATTTATGAAAAACACAAGAACTGCAAAAATGAATAGCAGGAGACCCTAAACCGCAGTGAGAAATGATAAATACACCTGTCTGACACATCATGACAGACTCAACATTTAACCCTCTGGGGTCCGAGGGTGTTTTGGGGCCTGGAAAAGTTTTGACATGCTCTGACATTTGTGTTTTTTTCAATTGCTTACAAACATTTGAATGTCTAAAGTTTAATAACACTGTAATCAGCACAAACTGGGCTACAATAATATGTGAGCAGCATGTATGTACGTAGGGCTGGACGATATGGCCAAAATTTATATCACGATATATTTCTTAATTTCGGTCGATACGATATAATTCCGATATCGATATGAACACTATTAAAAAAGCCTCATAAAAACGGCCAAGAACGGCCACAACAGATGTCTGTACCTACAAACTTATGAAAAGTTATCATTCAAATCTGCAAAAAGTTCCGCCGGCGGAACTGTCGACCCCAGGAGGTTAAAGGTGACCTATTATGCAAAAATCACTTTTTTTTTGTTTGAACACAATTGTGTGGCCGCAGTGTGTGAAAACAACCAGCCTATAATGGTAAAAATCCACCCACTCATTTTTTATACACGTCATCTTAGGGAAAAGTCCCGCCCATTTGTGACGATCTTTGCCCTATTAGCATAGACACTGGCCTGAGTGAGAAGCAGCAGTCCGCCATTACTGTTTTCTTGCTATAGCTGCTGGAGAAATACAATGTCAGCACCAAAGAGATATTACAAGTGTTGTGTGTTGGGATGCACCAACAAACATGGGAGTCTCCATAGACCGCTGAGGACACGGTGATTAAATTTTAACTTATACATTTTGTAATAGTACGCGAAGGCACCAGCTATGTCGTTATTTTTATCGCACCGTGCTCCCCGTCTATGTAATTCATAAACGTGCATTTACTATGCACAGTACAATCAGATTGCGTGAGATTGTCATGTTTTGCTGTTGCCGGTGTGCCGGAAAATGAGATCTTGAAGCTCCACCCTCTTCTGGAAAGGGAGGCGGGAACACCAGCTCATTTGCATTTAAAGGAAAAAACACAAAAACGGCGTGTTTTGGCTCATACCCTAAAAGTGGCATTTTCAACTATAAAAAATTATCTATGGGGTATTTTGAGCTAAAACTTCACATACACACTCTGGGGACATCAGAGACTTATTTTTACATTTTGTAAAAAGGGGCATAATAGGCCACCTTTAAAAAGTATCTGATTTATCTGAGTACATGACCATCCTTAGCAACCACACAGAACACCCTAACAACCACTGTGTGTGTGTGTGTGTGGATCATTAATTCTGTGAGTCAGTTCCTATCAGCAGGTGTAATGGGACACATCACAGTGATGATGAATGAATGTGTCAACCTGTGTGCGTGTGTGCTAAAATCATTGTGTTTGTGTCTCACTACCCTCTTCGAAACATCTTGAACCTTTAAAGAGCATTTTAAGGCAAAATAATAGGTGCATTACTGTCACATCTTCAAATCTTATAAAACATTTTAGATACATACCCACAATCCTTTGCTTCAGCATTTCAGGTTGAATTTGGCAAAAATGTTTCCACAAACTCAGGACAGGTTTAACTCCATTTTTATTTCCGCTAATCACTCAATTAAGCAAACACCATCTAAATGCCCATAATGCACTGCAGCTAATGCGATTCGTAAGTCATTTAACTGTATTAATTACTGAGTGCAAATGATTACTAATAGAAAAATGATGAATGTTATAATCCGTTAAGGAGAATTAGACTTTTATTTTCCTGTCTGCAGGAAGATCGAATTCTGGATGAATGATTGTGTGTGCTTGTGTGGCTACTGTAATGGTTTTTATAAGACTGGAAGAGCAAGTGATGGAGGTGCCAGAAAAAGAAAATGGAAAGCAGCAGTCTGAGAGTGAACAGAAGGGAGCAGAGAAAGAAACCCAAGAGGAAAGCAAAGATCAATCAGTGACAACCCCAGAAAAACGACAGAGAAACACCCCTGATATCTAAAGACACGCAGCCTGAGGGCTTCCCCAACGGCACACGCACATATTCACACATCAGCAGGCCTAGATGGAAAAGAAAAACTTATTCTGCATTTTTTGCACTGATTTTGGAAGAAAATTGAGGAATTCTGCAAAAATAAAAAAAATAAATAAAAATAGGTAGTGACTTTTTTATTAGTATTATTTTTCTTAGTTTAACCACAGCAGCTGTTTTTGTGTCATGGTGCAAAACAAACTGAGGTTGTACAGGTGTTTACCGAAACCTCAATATCTAATCTCAGTGCCTTAAACAAACATTACAAGCTACATGTAGATGTACATACACATAATTACACAAAATAATGGGGGGGAAGAGGGGCAGCTGCAAAAGCATTTAAAGATCGTCTCCAGGTTACGAATGTAACCATGGTTCCCCGAGGGAACGAGATGCTGCGTCCTCCAGCGTGACCATGCTCTGAATCACATATGAAATCAGTCCAATAGATGGGCGAGACGTCATGGGCTGGTGACGTTGTGACCAGGAAGCTATAAAAGCATGTGTGGTGGAACCGGCGTCAGCTTCTAGGAATGAAGCAAGCACTCACAGGGATGACGGAAGTATGGCACTGAGACGCAGCGTCTCGTTCCCTTGGGGAACCATGGTTACATACGTAACCTAGAGACGTTCCCCTTCAGGAACTCGAGCTGCGTCGGAAAACACTTTGGGAACGAGTATGCCCACGCGGCCAGACTTACAAATCCCTGCCTAGTGTGGAAGAGCACAGCTAAGGCGAGAGAAAGGAGCCAGGAGTGGCGCAGAATGCAGGTAGGCACCTGACAAAGTAGGCGAGGACATCCCGCAGCGTCCCAAAGGCCAACTTCAGAAGGAGTGAGTCTTGACCCCTAAAGGAGAGGGGAGATCAGAGGACTCGAGGCTATGAAAAAGCATCCTGATCCACCGCTTAGCATAAGCTTCTCTGGCCAGAGGCCTCAG
>NW_015548267.1:784395-784860 GCF_001515605.1 Sinocyclocheilus anshuiensis
CCTCGGGGAACCATGGTTACATTCGTAACCTGGAGACGTTCCCCTTCAGGAACTCGAGCTGCGTCAGAAACACTTTGGGAACGAGTATGCCCACGCGGCCAGACTTACCAATCCCTGCCTAGTGTGGAAGAGCACAGCTAAGGCGAGAGAAAGGAGCCAGGAGTGGCGCAGAATGCAGGTAGGCACCTGACAAAGTAGGCGAGGACATCCCGCAGCGTCCCAAAGGCCAACTTCAGAAGGAGTGAGTCTTGACCCCTAAAGGAGAGGGAAGATCAGAGGACACGAAGCTATGAAAAAGCATCCTGACCCACCGCTTAGCATAAGCTTCTCTGGCCAGAGGCCTCAGTGCACCGTGGAGGAAATGTGTAACTAGGGGGTGTCTGCCCACTGACAGGCCTCCGACACGTAGACTTTCAAGGTGGAGTGGGTCAACCCTGCAGAGAAACGGGCCTGCAGGAACTCCAG
>NW_015548267.1:787276-791906 GCF_001515605.1 Sinocyclocheilus anshuiensis
CTCCGCCTGTGAGAGGAGGTCCCTCCTGACGGGAATCTCCCATGGAGAGCCGTCGAGAAGGGAGATCAGGTCCGAGAACCATACTCGGCCCAGCCAGAACGGGTCTACTAGCAGCAGACAGACCCCGTCCTGGCGCACTCTCTCCAGAACTCCTGGGAGCAGAGCATTTGGGGGAAAAGCGTACAGACGAGGCCTCGGCCAAGTCTGCACCATAGCGACCAGTCCGAGAGGAGCTGGATGAGTCAGAGAGAACCAGAGGGGACAGTGCAATGTCTCTTGAGTCGGAAACAGGTCCACCTGAGCCTGGCCAAAAACTCTCTATATCTGCTTCACCGTTTCCACGCTGCCAAAAAGATCTACTAAGGGAATCAATCTCTTGAGACTGAGATAATGAATAATGAGATCTCTGGTGTAATCAGTGTGGCTAGGTCGGTGCCCTGAAGCGGCGAACCGGCAGGGGACGGCCGAACTAGCTGCTCTAGAAACCTCCGAAGAGGTAGCAAGCCTCTTAGTACCGCTACGTTTCCGGGCGGTCTTCCCCAGAGGGGCCTGCCCTCCGAAGTCCTGAGCCATGGCATCAGGATTCTCTAAGCTGAAGTCTCCTATTGAAAACGATGGTCCTCAGACCCGCGTCATCTCCTAGAAAGACTAGACTGATAGAACAAGAGCCTCGGAGGAAGAGAGGTAAACGCGTGCTCTCACTCGAGAAAAATGTATTATTTACTTATTTATTCTCAAAAGCTCCTGTATATCTAACTTCTCATAGTCAGAAGAAATACTTCATTATAATTCCTCAGAATAAAATGCAGCCAACAAACAGACAAGTAAAGACGGTCTGGTGTGATAAGATTCATTTCAAAACCGAAAATGATGTAATGCTTGTGTTGCCTCGGCAGCGCACGAGCCGCTCGGTCACACAAACAATATCAATCTCCTCGGAGAAAGATAGGTGCAGCAGCGAGCTCTCACTCAGAGAGGGAAGAAATCACAGCGCGGGCTTCCAAACCCCGAGAGAGAGCGCTAGATCTAGGGAACGTGGGTGGATATAGGGAGAGCCCGTCTCCAACCCGTCCACCAGATCATGTGTGATCCCCGCGATCTCAATCGGACAGGCATGGACACACTCCTCTGAGCGTGCCCGGCGAGAGCGGAGCGTTTAACAGCGGGTAAAGCACAATCAGCCCCCTCTCTTTTTCCCGAGAGCTGACTGCGCGAGCTCCGCACCACAGTAAAGCTGCTGTGTCGATATTTTTTTTTCATATCAGTCGATATCGATAATTATCATGATAAATGTCAAATTTTTTTTTTCAAGTTTAACGGCAGATTTTTGCTCCAATGTGAAAGTTGTAAAAACCAGATGGTTAATTGTGGTTTTAAACTATTCTTTATGGTCAGAACATGACAAACACTTTTTTGAATTCTTTACACTTCTCCAGTCATTTTTCCTTAGCAAAATAAATATCTTAATAGAAAAAAATTATTTCTTAGTTCTGCATGTTATAGTAATGAGTAATATTGTTTCAAATCAAGAAACAAGTTTGTGATGCCTGATAATATTAATTACATTTTAATTAACATTTTTTGTCTCTTAGAAATACACATTTGACAGTAGCTTGTGTTAGGATGCAGATGTAGATTTATGTTCATGATCAAAATCAGTAATATCTGTAAAAATTGTAGTAATCTCATTTTTATATGGTGAAATTTAATTATTCTGACTGTTTAAGGTGTTTTTTAACCATTGGTCTTCCATACATTTAGATCATGATAATCACACTTAAAACCACAAATATAGCACCTCAATACCATGGTAAAAATTTAATATGGCTTGTAGGTAT
The DNA here is from genome assembly GCF_001515605.1 of Sinocyclocheilus anshuiensis. Classification (NCBI taxonomy): domain Eukaryota; kingdom Metazoa; phylum Chordata; class Actinopteri; order Cypriniformes; family Cyprinidae; genus Sinocyclocheilus; species Sinocyclocheilus anshuiensis. The sequence goes on from NW_015548267.1 coordinate 789,115, forward strand.
TTATGAGAAACAGTAGTCTAAATACATTTATAAATGCATAAATGCTATAGCTTAATCACAAAAAAATACTGTAATTATATTCCATTACTCCTCCTTCAATATATTTAATACATGTCTACATTAATAATATAAAATTTTACACGAATACCCACATTTCCGACACAATACCATGTTGCAGTTAGTGTTACTACAGTAAATCTATGGTAAATGATGGCAATTTGTAGATTAAAAAGTCTTCTGACTGTATCGTTGCGCACAGTGTTTCTGCTGTTTGTCAGTGCTGTTTCATCTGCGTGTAAACAGAGTTATTTGTGTTCCTCGCTGAATTCAAGCGCTTCACACTGGATCTCACAGCGCTGTTCAGTGTTGCATAACGCATCTGCTCTAGTGAAGCTTGCGCCGCTGTTTGAACTTTGATCTGAGCGGATAAACACTCCGAGTGGCGCGCTTCAAATGACTAGTTCTCTTTCGTTCCGCTTTTGCCGCATTATATCAAACATTTATCGAACTCTTGTTATCGTTTATCGAGGAAATATATATCGTGCAATAATTATCGTTATCGATTTATCGCCCAGCCCTATTACAACGTGTTTTTGCAGCACTGAGCAATGTAGGCAATCACAGACATATCTGTGTTTCAGTTTGTCAGAATTCACTCACCACTGAAAGCGCTGGAGTTTTTATTAAGTGCAGTTTTGCACGCTCATGAATTATCACATAACCAACTAAGTGCAGATGCGATGTAAATAAGAGATTCACTGTGCAGTTTAGAGAGCTTCTTCGATTATAAGGGAACTATGTGAGATCGCAATGAACTAAGATGAGTGACGATTTTTAGTGATAATAAAGGGAGCACGCTTTGCACACTTTCTAGACTATAATACATTCAGAATTTGTGTGAAAATTTTGTTTTTCGAACACATCCACGCTGCAAAGTTTTGGGAATGACATCTGCATATTTATGCTGGATTCACTCTCAAAATAGCAGTGATTGACACTGTAATAACCACTGCAATGGACGGGTCAAAAAATATATGTGAGAGCACCCTCAGTGATTTAATTCTGGAACAGGCCCTGGCCAAACTTCCACAGACAGTGCGCGTCCTGAGCGAGATCTAGTTCACAGACCAAAAGCGTGCGTAAACTTTATTGAGATTGGGACATATCAACCAGTAATTTAATATCTAGTAATAGACGGTAGAATGTTCAGGAATTAATGGTATGTGATTTATGACAAAATATAGTCCCACAACTGATCGTTTATTTTTTCTTTACGTGTCTCACCTTTGGTAACAACGATTCAAAATGGAAACATTTCAAAGGACACAGGAAAAAGAAAAGAAAATTTCAATGAACATCAGGAAAGCAGCATGCACATTTCTGGTTAAAAATGAAAGGCCATAAACTGACGCTCAAAAACGGGAAGCATCACCATTCAAATCAGCAGCAAGAGTCAAAGCTAGTCCACAGTTTAGTAAAATGTGGGCAACCTCTTTAAGTTATTTTTGACTGCTGTATTGACTGCTTTGATGGCGTGTAATACGGTAGTGCATTTTTTGTTTTGATACTTATATCCGTCTTATATCAGACTTTTCTGAGAAATATTTTTTTTTCTTTTGACTCGTTAAATGTCACCCATGCTGGTAGCTAAATGCATTATCAGAAGAGCCAAAAATATTCATATTTACGTTGAACAGCATATATTAAACATGTATTTAATATGCAATTAAATAAGGAAAAACAAACTCAGGGTAGATGATTTGTAGAAAACAGAAACTGGTAGTGAGCGTGCGTGCGTGGATTTTTTGTGGATTTAGATTCACACATTTTTGGACCACTTGCAATGGATGGATCCAGTTTAAACAAATGCCTCTGGAGGACGTTCTAAGAGTTACAGTACGTCGGCATGAAAATGAGCTCTCAAAAAAAGAAAACCCATTATAGAAAACTGGATTTCATGTGATATGAGGCATTTAAAATGAAACATAATTGAAATGCCATTAACTCCATTAGGTCTCCTGAGCTATAAAAGAGCAACCTGAAGGAAAACAGTTCCCCTCTGCATTAAAGCAGCTAATGTAAACACCCACACCTGCCTCTCCACCCATAAACCAACCTCATGCTGCGCATGTATATGGAGATAAACATCATATTAGGAAAAAACACAGAACAAAAAACATGCAAACACAGTGTAAACGAGTGTGTGTGTGTGTGTGTTTAAGCCATTTAGATACAATGTTCATTTGGAACAGGAGCAGTCGTCTGATAACGCAGGGCTTTACGCATGTTAATACAATCAAGAGGGATTAAACTCAAGGGGAGGTGGAGAATGAATTAATGCCAAAACTATGGATTAGTCCTGAGACAGAGTTCTCAGATTAAACACGTCGTGTGTGTGAGTCTGTTTTAGCTTTACTGTTGGACTGCTGCACACTGACAGTCATAATATTAGTGGCCGACTGATATATCAGCAAGGCCAATATATAGGCCAATATTCAGCTTTTTTTAATTATTAGCATCTGCTGTTAAGTTTTCATCTGTTTGACCAATATGTCAGAAGCAGAACTTTTATTCTGAGAGTACTCTCCATCGTCATTGGTTTACAATTCTGTCAAATAATTTATTAAATGTAAAAAATAAAAAAGAATTGTGACAATTTCATTTTATTACATTTTTAAATTTTTTTATAGTTTTATGTCTGCATTTGCTAAGTTTGGTATTAAATCATGAATCCAGAACCATTATAATAATAAATAACTGTTGAATCTTTATTTAATTTAACCATTAAAATG
>NW_015548267.1:792022-793319 GCF_001515605.1 Sinocyclocheilus anshuiensis
ATATTGGTCAACCACTAGATAATATCTAGTTGTGCATAAGACGGATGGTTAATTTAACCAGATTGTAGTTGAATTCTCTACAGAAAGCAGGAGTGTGTTTGCCACGGCTGTGATGCTGGATAGCTGTGGGCGGGTGTCAGGACTTTGCAGTGTGTTTGATAAGCGCTTCCAAGTGGTTTTAAGTCGGTGTGTGGGTTGTGAGGGTGTACTGGGTCGTTCTGCTCTGTCTCAAGTCTCTGTGATCTTCTGGTCTGTAGATGTGGCTCTGGTCCTTCAATGTGCGTCTGTGGGATTTTATGGTCCAGTGGGTGAAAATGTTGCATCTGATCCACTACTTTGCCATAAAGGTGCAATATTTCCCCTCAGGACTGATTTCACAGGTATTTTTTCCCTTTGTAAGCGCAATTTTTAGAATTACCTTATTATATTGTCTTGCATGTTAAATACGTGTATTTAGGCCTATTTGATTATTAATTGAGGTAAACATATGTCCCCTTTTTCCTACATGGTCTGGCCAGGATTTCTAAATTGCGTAAAATGTCCAGGTTTTGACTTTGTTTTCCTACTGACAGTTTCTCTATAGTCCTTATACATCATATGTGTTTTTGTATTGCGTTAACTGCTCTCTGTAGATCCCGCCTTCTCGCACGCTATTGGTCAAACTACTTTTCAGTAATTACTTTCAGTAAGTATGAAAACAATAGGAAAACAAAGAAGCCAAAGCCCAGACATTTTTTGGCAATTTAAAGGGGTCATATGATGCGATTTCAAGTTTTCCTTTTGTCTTTGGAGTGTTACAAGCTGTTCGTGAATAGATAAGATCCCTAAAGTTGCAAAGACTAAAGTCTCAAACCCAAAGAGATATTCTTTATAAAAGTTAAGACTCATCCACGCCCTCCTGAAACGCCTAGTTTAAACACGCCCCCATATGTCTACGTCACGATGTGGGAAGATTTGCATAACGCCGCCCAAATGTTCATGCAAAGAAAGAAGGCGTAACTTTATTGTTGCTGCCACTGCCGTCATGTTGTGAAGACGCTGTGTGTTTCGTTGCGAAAGCGAAAATACTTTGTTTGGTCTTCCAAAAGAGGACACGACTAGAAATCAGTGGTTAAGTTGTATTTACAACACTGTTCCAGAACAGTTCAACCCAAATATTCAGATGTGTGCAGCGCATTTTATGGAGGAGCTGGTTCTTGATCCTGGGAAGGCTGTTTTCTATAAAGTTGGGCAGTTCCAACTTTGCAAGGACAGTCTGGCATTTCTGACTCACAGCCTGTAAGTACGTTTTCATATT
>NW_015548267.1:793978-795940 GCF_001515605.1 Sinocyclocheilus anshuiensis
TATTTAAAGCGAGTTTTTTGGGCAGTGTAGAGTAGCACTTGTTGTTTGTCATTTCTCTGATCACAAATGCAGATGTGGTTTTATGTTTACGCGGCCCGATGCAACACAACTAGGGATGTTCATTTTAACCGTTTAACCGGTTAACCGACTGTAAGAATTTTGACCGATTAATACAATCAGTTAAACGGTTTAAAAAGTCATTTCATTATTTTTTCAGTAATTTATCAAAATATTTAAAAAGGTTTGCTGCATGGTTAAAATACGCTACGCGTTTTAAAAAATTTGTTTTCTTAACAGATTTTACTACATATTTTTTACTACATTTTTTTTTTTACTACATAGTTTTTTTCAATATGTTTGACTGACTGTATTTCATTATGATAATGAACAGGCTGCATTGTCAAGGTAGCAAAGCTTAACTTGTCGGTTAACGATTAACAATCGGTTAACGAGTGTCGGTTGTTGGTTAGGAAAAATAACCGAAATGAACATCCCTAAATGCAACGCGTAAAAAGACAGTATAAGTTATTATAATCCGTAATTATGTCCCCACTGGATGCAACAAATGCCTCGTTTATAATGGGTTTTAATGTTTTTGTCTCGTCTCGCTGGGACATGGCATCACAGTATGGTAAGGGGCGTAACATTTCTGTCACACGCTTGAGGTATTCGGCCAATCACAACGCCCTGGATAGCTGGCCAATCAGAGCATACCTCGCTTTTCAGACCGATGAGCTTTGTAAAAATCGACGCATTTCAGAAAGGCGGGGCATAGAGGAGAAACAATAATGTACAGTATGTGGAAAATAAAGTGTTTTTTTAACCTTAAACCGCATAAACACATTTCATTACACCAAATACACAATATAATGTTCTTTTTAGCAACATCATATGACCCCCTTTAAAGATTGTGGCCAGGACATGTCTTTAAATTAATTAAATCAATCAATCAATTAGATATAGGCTATTACCAATAAAATTTGATCAACATCAATAAAAGTCATCTTTACACTGCAAAGGTGGAACAGAAGCTGCATCTAACATGGCATTTGCTCATTTTGGCGGCACTTCTTTCCCCAAGCCCATTCATTTCTGACACTGGTCTTCAACAACAACAACAGCACACTTTCTTCAACAGCTCACGATTTGAGGAATCACTCACAAATGCTGCAGGACCATGTACACACTGAAGTCTACTACTAAGTGTTAACAATTTAAACAATCCTCTAACCTTAAGTATGAGTCATAGTAATAGTGATGCTTGTCAACAGCACTAATTAGTTCTGCCACTAGATCAGTGGTGTCAAACTCAATTTTAGGAGAGATGGAGCCCTGCAGAGTTTTGTTCCAACTCCGCTCCAACACACATGCCATGTAGTTTTCTTATAAGCCTGAAGGACTTGATTAGTTGGATCAGGTGTGTTTAATTTGGGTTGAATCTAAACTCCAGGAACTGAGTTTGACCGTGAGTCAAAAGAAACATTCAGAAGACAATATATAATATAAATGACACAAACACTCAAGTTTTTTTTTTTTTTACTTTAACGCTTATACTGTGTGTGTTTGTGTGTGTGTGTGTGTGTGTGTGTGTTTGTTAGCAGATAGCGGTCAACTAGAGGACAGTTGATCAATATGTCTCAACCTCCTCCTGGCCCAAATGACACACATACACACACACACACACACACACACACACACACACACACACACACACCTGTCCTTGTGTAACAGCAATAAAAGCAAACATTCAGACTTAGTCTATGATAATGCATAAAGGTTTAAATAAATCTCCCAGCATCATATTTGCTGAATGAAATTCAATAATTGTTGAATTGTGATTTTGGGTTGCTGATTTCAAGCATGTCACACTTTCTCACAAAATATGATGCATTTCATTGCATTTTTGCAACCATTAAAACCATTTGGAAGATCGTGTTCTGTTCCCCCCCCCCCCCCCCTTTT
>NW_015548267.1:796241-796761 GCF_001515605.1 Sinocyclocheilus anshuiensis
ATTCTCCCTTGTGGAGGATTCAGAAGACATTAATTAATGTCTAATCTTCATTTCAAGGTTAGAATTATGGCCACAGACAGAAGAAAATGCAAACATGAGCCAGATGTTTTCTGCTATTTCTGTGGGTTTTACTACATCAAAACAGTGACAGAAAATTAAACATTTTGTGAAAAAAGCTGATTTATACATAAACTTGTGTTTATGTAAAGTTATTTGACATTAAATGGAGTATTTGAACATATTTTCCACTGTTTTGCGTATTGTAAGTTAAATTATATATTACGAATGCTTCTTTTTGTCATTAAAACCGAAACGTTTGACATTTGACTGCTTTTGTTATTTAATATAAGTGCATTAAAGCTGACTGTGTGTGATGGAAAATTTAGCATCATCAAATTCTAGGTAACATTAGGCCTCTTTTTTTCAATGTGTTATCTTAGATTATAAAACGTCTCGGTTACTTGTGTAACCCTCGTTCCCTGAAGGAGGGAACGGAGACGTTACGTCAGTCGTGACTGAC
>NW_015548267.1:797574-802061 GCF_001515605.1 Sinocyclocheilus anshuiensis
TCAGATGAAGCCAGGAAGCGACCACATCCAGAAACGCACGAGCGGGAAGCCATCTTTAAAAAGACGCCCGTCGCTCGTGAAGCTCTTTTAGAATTTGCTCTTTTTAGAAAGGAAAACACTCTTTTAGAGAGAGCGCTGAAGCGCCCAGGGGAGGTCACGGCAAGACCGCAGAACGGAAGCTGCAGCACGCCGAGGTTTCTAGCAGCACTGGATGGCAACCCCTGCTGACACGCCGTGACACCAACGCCAGCTGTTTTCTGCAAACACTCGCGGAGATTCGTCTTGAAAAGGCTCGGCTCCGAAGCGAAAAGCTGATGTGCGTTTGCACGCGCTCTCCTTTTATACCCGCGCTGCGGGGCGGGGTGCGCATGTCGAAACACGCACGCCAACTGTAATTGGCTTGGTTAGTTAACACTCGAAGGTGATTGGGCTCTCGGGCGAGATCCCAATTCGTCAGTCACGACTGACGTAACGTCTAGGCTCGGCTCCGAAGCGAAAAGCTGATGTGCGTTTGCACGCGCTCTCCTTTTATACCCGCGCTGCGTGGCGGGGTGCGCGTGGCGAAACACGCACGCCAACTGTCATTGGCTTGTTTAGTTAACACTCGAAGGTGACTGACTGAAAGGTAACAGATGGTTCTGGCCTCTGATTGGTCAATATCTCGCTCCATTCTAAAACTGCTGTCCATTCTCTCTTGCTCACACTCATTCAGCCTTTTCATCTCATTTGAATTATCTGCCACAGTCTCAGTGTGTTCAAACACAAATTTAAAACTACACGCTGTTCTTACACGGCCTGTTTTCTGTATTTGATGTTTGTTCAAGTTGAATTTCAGCCGGGAACAACTCACTGAGATCAGAGAACATGCATTTCACCGTCCAGCTCAATATAAACCTGTTTTTCACACAATAAACAACAACCTTCTCATGCGCCTTTAAACTTCTGAAACTCGCCTCACCGCCTCAACACAGAATATAAAATAATTCTCTCTTCATTCTGACTCTCATCTCAAACTTTCCTGTCCCACCACTCTCCATCACCATGGTGACAACATCCACTTTCTGAAGACCTGTACTGTACTGTACTGTGTACTGCATACTAACATTTAAAAATATTATGCAAACATAAACAAACACTGTTTTACACACTATATATTTCCAGTGATAAACTACCATTCAAAAGTTTGATTATTATCATTATGATTTTATTTAATGTTTTGAAAGAAATCTCTTATGCTCACAAAGGCTGCATTTATTTGATTAAATACACAGTAAAAATAGTAATCTTGTGCAATATTTTTAAATTTTTAATATTTTTTGTGGAACCTGTTTATGGTAAGCATGATTTTAAAAAGTTTATTTTATTAACTTTTATTCAGCAACGATGCATTAAATTGATCAAAAGTAACAGTAAAGACATTTATAATGTTACAAAGATTTCTATTTCTTCAAAGAACGCTGAAAAATACAATTTATCATGGTTTTCACGAAAATATGAAGCAACACAACTGTTTTCAACATTGATAATAATCAGAAATGTTTCTTGAGAACCAAATCAGCATATTAGAATGATTTCTATTATATGTTATATACAGTACATGTTTTTATAGAAAAGTAATAATGTAATATCAAATATTGTGTTATTATTATTATTATTATTAATTATAATAATATTAAATATTATTGTGAAATACTATTTCACAACATTACTGTTTTATTGTATTTTTGATCAAATAAATGCAGACTGTATAAGCATAAGAGCCTTCTTTGAGGAATTGTTTTTTTTTTGTTTTTAATTGTGATGATTTCAAAAGTTTTAAGTGTATATTGCACATTTTGTTTATTCAATACATGCAGAAAATGCGCCTGCAGGATTTCTCCCGAGGGTACGCACAGTTTTTTTTTTTGGGGGGGGGGGGATCAGTGAGAGCAGAATGAATGTGTCACACGTTTTAAACTCAACAAAATGGTAAAATACATATATCAAGAGCATGCTAACAGATGAAAACAGAGAACAAAACAGCGTTGGATGAAGTGGATTAGAGCCCTGCACGTGCCTCAAATATAGGCCCTAGCCCAGGCTAGCCGATCTTTTTTTCCCCTTTCCCAAAAAAGCTTGTACTACTGTTTCAGCTATTAAAATAGTTCAGTTTTGTATGTTAATTTAGAAAAACATTTGGAGCATTTTTTGTTCGTTAAATGTGTTTTTTTTTGTTTGTTTTTTTTAAGTAACGACCAAGCGGCAGCGGCAGACAGTGAATTGATCATAGCTTATGTTTGATCAATTTAGCCTTCTCAAATCATCACGACTTGCCAAAAATAAAATCTATATATAAAACAGTTCAAGCATATCACAATGTTAGTTTAAATGTTTAACCTAGATAAATGTGCACTGTTAGACACATATCCAATCGTTTGAGCGGAGAGTGGAAGCTGAAGCGCGCTCTGCAGGACATGGAGGCGCCAGTGCGATCACTTGCATTTTTTTCTAACAGTGGAAACTTAAAATACGCAGTCATTTTTGCTCATAAAGGTAAGAGTAATACATCATTCTAGACTGTAAAGGGTCTAGTTTTATTTGTGTGCACTCACAATATCAACAAAACGTTGTGCATTTATAAAATAAAGAAAACAAACGCTTTCTGCCGTCTCGGGCTTGAACAGGAGCGCTTCACAATGATGAACCTAAACTCAGATTGTATGGGTAGCTTGAATGTAAAACATTGTCATGAATTCATTGTATTCCCATTTGTAAAATAGCCAACAAATTAATTGTTGTAAGCTAACCCGCTCTCATTGAAAGTGTGTATAGCACGATTTTCTGCTTCTATTTGGCATAATATTTATATGCAGTAATTGACTTTGGCATGCAAAAGACTGATAAATTCATAATTAATGGCATGGCTGGTTCAGTCAACAGAAATACGGGACACACAGGCCTATAATAACTGCTGAAATGTTTGCGGGGCAAATCTCAGGTCAGTCTGAGCGTTCATGGTACGCACAGTGCGTACAGCCGTACACCTGCAGGCGCCACTGGAAACTAAAGAAACATTTTGACAGAGCTGCAGAGCAAAAATCACAATGAAACCTGCAGTAATAGAATAATATGAAATTTTAAATGTCCATTTCCAATTTTATACATGATAGAACGAAAACTCAGAACGTAGTCTGTTACTAACGTAACCTCGGTTCCCTGAGATACGGGAACGAGTACTGCGTCTTGCTTAAGACGCTTTGGGGAAAACTCCTTTTTCTCTGAATACTGAAGCCTTTTTCAATCACGCAGTGTAACTGCACGGCCATTGGTTCGTGCAGTGTATTAAAAACGAACCAATGGCTCGGCAGCGGAGCAGCACAAGCTTATGGCGGCACAGCCCGCCAGAGCCCGCCCATATGGGCAGGGCATCTGGCTATATAAGCGTGCACTTCGCCATAAGATCCTCAGGTTACTTCGCCTGAAGCGACGAACGAGTCGTGCAGCAACATAGCACGGCCAGCAACGCAGTACTCGTTACCATATCTCAGGGAACCGAGGTTACTATAGTAACCGAGTACGTTCCCTATCGATACTTCACTCGTACTGTGTCTTGCTTAAGACGCTTTGGGGAACCAGTACAATCCAGCCGTGCTATGTTAGAGGAACGACAAATGCTTGAACTTGCCTTGAGCACCAAGGGCCCAGAGGTACCAAGTAATTGTAGGAAAGCCCCACAGGAAGCGATAGGGCCAAACTCACAGAGGTCGGCCCGGCGCTAAGTAATCGTTCCAGGAAAAAATAGTACAGCCTCGGAGCCCAGTGGGGGTCAAGAGCGTATAGAGAAGGCAAATGCCTGATTTAGCACTGGTTTTGCTAGAGTAAGTCCATTAAGTAGAAAGGACCCGAGCTTGTAAAGCCGGGAAGTCCAGATTATAAAACCTGGTAAATGTGGATGGCGAGGCCCATCCGGCCGCCGCACAAATCTGGAAAATGGAAACCCCGCTAGACCAAGCCCTCTGGTGCGGTCACCGAAGCATACAAAAAGCTGATCCGACAGCCTGAATGGGGCGGAACGCTCAATGTATATTTTCAATGCCCTGATGGGCCAGAGTAAATTTAGCTCTTGGTCCTGCTCCGAAGGAGGAAGCTTCGAAAGAGTTATCACCTGAACTCTGAAGTCGAGAGCACTTTAGGTACATAACCATGCCTCGGCTTCAGGACGACCTTGGAGTCGTTGGGTCCGAATTCGAGGCAGGTAGGGCTCACCGAGAGCGCCTGCAGATCACCCATATACTTTACCGATGCTAACGCCAGTAGAAAAGCGTTTTTTAGCGTCAGGGGACGAAGGTCAACGGACTGTAGCGGCTCAAAAGGAGGGCTCTTATGAGCCCTCAACACCGTGGGCAGGTCCCATGTAGGGACAGTGACAGGGCGAGGAGGGTTGAGCCTCCTAGACCCTTTCAAAAAGCGAACAACTAGGTTGTTCCTGCCCACTGACTGGCCAGCTA
>NW_015548267.1:802256-802577 GCF_001515605.1 Sinocyclocheilus anshuiensis
AGGTCCGCAGACTCCCATCGAAAGGGCCAGAGTTGCAGATTGCCATATCATTCTGTTCGCCTGAGAGAGAAGGTCTCGTCTCAGGGGGATGGGCCACGGGGCTGCTAGAAGCAGCTGAGACAGCTCTGCGAACCAGTGTTGGGTCCTCCAGAGCGGGGACACCAACAGAACCTTGTGTTTCCGCTCCTTGATTCGCCTGATTCACCTGATTATTAGGGTGATCGGGGGAAAAGCGTAAAGGAGGAGGTTGGGCCAGTCATGGGCCAATGCATCCAATGCATCCGAAATGTAAATTGGGCAGTGAGAGTTGTCTTCTGAGGC
>NW_015548267.1:803677-804623 GCF_001515605.1 Sinocyclocheilus anshuiensis
GCACGCTCCCGGGGAGGTCCGTAGGCTCCCATCGAGAGGCCAGATATGCAGAGCCCACAGTTCGGGCTGGGGGTGCCATATCGTTCTGTTCGCCTGAGAGAGGAGGTCTCGTCTCAAGGGAATGGGCCACGGAGCTGCTATAAGCAGCTGAGACAGCTCTGTGAACCAGTGTTTGGTCCTCCAGAGCGAGGCCACCAGCAGAACCTTGTGTTTCTGCTCCTTGATTCGCCTGATTACCTGTGGGTTTAGGGTGATCGGGGGAAAAGCGTAAAGGAGGAGGTTGGGCCAGTCATGGGCCAATGCATCCTTGTCCTTCGAAAAGTAAATTGGGCAGTGAGAGTTGTCTTCTGAGGCAAAGAGGTCGACTTCTGCCTTGCTGAAGATCTCTCAGATTCTCTGAACCGTATGTGGGTGGAGCATCCACTCTTCTGAGGGGATGTTGCTCCGGGATAGCATGTCTGCTCCCTGGTTCAACCTGCCAGGCACATGTGCTGCTCTTAGCGAACGCAAGTTTAGCTGAGCCCATTCCAGGAGGCGCTCTACCAGAATGAAGAGGCGCTTCGAGGAGAGACCGCCCTGGCGATTTATATATGACACCACTGTCATGCTGTCTGAGCGGACTAGCACGTGATGACCCCTTAGGTCTGGCAGAAAGGTGCGAAGGCCCAAACATACTGCCAACATTTCCAGGCAGTTGATGTGAAGCCGACTCTCCTCTTTCGACCAATGGCCGAAAGACGGTTTGCCATCGCACAGCACACCCCAACCCAGACCCCCTTCCTTATGCAGACCATTCTCAGGGGCACGCCCTGTTCAATCCACTGAGAGTCTTTCCAAGGTGTCAGAGCTGCTACGCAGGCCCGGTTCACTTTGACACGCATGCGTCCATGACACCAGGCGTGGGACGGAACTCGTGGTGTCAGCCAGTACTGAATGGGCCGCATGC
>NW_015548267.1:805426-805691 GCF_001515605.1 Sinocyclocheilus anshuiensis
AACCTCTGCCTTGCCGAAGATCTCCCAGATTCTTTGAACCGTATGTGGGTGGAGCATCCACTCTTCTGAGGGGATGTTGCTCCGGGATAGCATGTCTGCTCCCTGGTTCAACCTGCCAGGCACATGTGCTGCTCTTAGCGAACGCAAGTTTAGCTGAGCCCATTCCAGGAGGCGCTCTACCAGAATGAAGAGGCGTTTCGAGGAGAGACCGCCCTGGCGATTTATATATGACACCACTGTCATGCTGTCTGAGCGGACTTGCACG
>NW_015548267.1:806465-811848 GCF_001515605.1 Sinocyclocheilus anshuiensis
AAGACCTCCCAGATTCTCTGAACTGTATGTATGTGGAGCATCCACTCTTCTGAGGGGACGTTGCTCCGGGATAGCCTGTCTGCTCCCTGGTTCAACCTGCCCGGCACATGTGCTGCTCTTAGCAAACGCAAGTTTAGCTGAGCCCATTCCAGGAGGCGCTCTACCAGAATGAAGAGGCGCTTCGAGGAGAGACCGCCCTGGCGATTTATATATGACACCACTGTCATGCTGTCTGAGCGGACTAGCACGTGATGACCCCTTAGGTCTGGCAGAAAGGTGCGAAGGCCCAAACATACTGCCAACATTTCCAGGCAGTTGATGTGAAGCCGACTCTCCTCTTTCGACCAATGGCCGATTGCCATCGCACAGAGCTCTCCAACCCGTGTTGGAAGCGTCTGTCGAGACTACCTTCCTTCTGCAGACCATACCCAGGGCGAAGGGCTCCAATTTCAAATGAGGCCGCGAGCTGCCGAATAGATCTGGCGCGAGTACCGCACTCATTCGGGCTGAGTCGAGGAACGATAACTGTTCCCAGGAAGGATATCCGTTGGCTGGTGAACAGCGCACTCTTGGCAAAGTTGACCCTGAGTCCCAGGCATTGTAAGTGGCTGAGGAGTAAGGATCTGTGGGATAATAGCTCGTTCTCTGACTGGGCCAGGATGAGCCAGTCGTCGAGATAATTCAGGATGCGGATTCCCATCTGTCTCAGCGGGGAAAGAGCCGCATCCATGCACTTCGTAAAAGTGCGGGGAGCTAGGGACAGTCCGAAGGGAAGGACCGTGTACTGATATGCCACTCCCTCAAAGGTGAATCCCAAGAATCGCCTGTGGTGGGGGGCTATCTGGATGTGAAAGTAGGCATCTTACAGATCCAGCGAAAAAAATCAGTCCCCTGGGCACACTAGCGAGAGGATCTGCTTCAATGTAATCATCCTGAATGGCCGTCTCATGAGGGCGCAGTTCAGGTGTCTGAGATCTAGGATGAACCTTAGGCCGCCATCCTTTTTGGGGACGAGGAAATATTGGCTGTAGAAACCTGACTCGCTCTGAGCTGGGGGAACCATCGATATGGCTCCTTTTGCCAGCAAATTCATAACGAATTGCAGTGAATAACCTCGTTCTATTATCCCCAGAACTCGCCTTGACACACCAGGGATGGTCCGCCAGGCCTCAGCCTGCATGGCAAGGGGTTGGGTTGGTTCGAGCGACAGGCTGCCATACGGGGACCCAACGCTCGTGAAATGTGGAAGAGGAAATTTGCTCTCTTTTTGAAAATGTTTGTGTTTTATTTTTCTCGCTATAACAGCGGTATTCACAACAGTATTCGCCACAAACACATTGCCATCGGCACCCGGAAGTGAACGGGGTGCTTGGAGGCACAAAAGAGGCTGCTTGGGGGGTGGTCCGGCAATGGCGAGACTTTGCCCCTTCCTCTTCCTGTCCCGCGGATCAGGTTGACGCCTGAGGCGCCGGGTCCAGCACTACCTTGGGCCGGGGTCCTTGGCGCTTAGGGAATGGGTAGCATCTAGCAGAGCGGGAGCGATGCTGGGGCTCAGGCTTAGAGGCCGACGGTGCAGCTGATGAAGTGGGCTTCGCGGGCTGCTGAGTTGGCGCCATCTTGGGGCAACTGGCGGCAGCCGCAGAGCTGGAGCATTTTGGCAAGAAGTTTCACATTGCCTGGGACGACTTCTGTGCAGCAGTGAAGCGCTCTGCAAACCCTTCGACCGCAGGTCCAAACAGGCCAGAGGGGGAGACCGGAGAATCGAGGAAGGGGACTTAATCCGCATCATTGATCTCTGTGTGGGTCAACCATAGGTGGCGCTCAAGCAACACAAGGCTGGCCATGGATCTACCGATCGCCTGAGCTGTCATCTTTGTGGAGTGTAAAGCCAGGTCGGTCGCACTGCGTAGCTCTTTGAAAGCCGCGGGGTCCGGTCCAGACGTGTCCATTTTCTGGAGAAGTTTGGCCTGAAGGACCTGGAGGACCGCCCTGGAGTGAAGCGCTGAGGCCGAGCAGACGAGTAGGCCCTTCCAGCGAGCGCTGAAGTAGTCCTGCACGGCTTGGACGGGTGGGCGGCCTGTGCCTTCCAGGCGATGGCCGTGGGCAGGCAGAGATGTGCGGCCACTGACTCATCCAGGGGAGGTAGTTTGTCATATGCCTTTTCTTCAGCGTCATCGACCGTTGTGAGGGCAGACGAAGAGGAGGTACGCAGGCTGGCCGAGTAGGGGGTGCGCCATGATCTGGTGATCTCTTCATGGACTTCCGGGAAGAATGGGGAAGCTCGTTGTCAAGGGGCTTGACGGCGCCCCGGCAAGAACCATTCATCCAGGCGGCTGCGGGTGGGCTCCTCCGGCGGAGACCAATCCAAAACCCAGCTCTTGGACAGCCTTAGACAGAACGCGGAAGAGTTCGGCGTCCATGCCTGTGCTGGCAGCGCTGGGCTCTGCAGACGGCAGGGGGGCGGGGTTGAAAGACGAGCCCGACAGATCCTCCGCATCTGAGGCAGCCAGAGACACACTGTCGTCCATGGCGTCACACTCACTCCCACCGAACGAAACCAGATCGCTCGCAGCCGCAGAGGGACGCTGGTCTGGATGTGAGAAGAGGATGGGGGAAGCCTCTCTATGTGGAGAGAGTGAGGCATGCAGGGGCTCAGCCGGCATGGGCTCACTCGTCACCGAGCGCTGAGATCCTCTGCCCCGCTGCTTTTTCCTCACAGGCTCCTGGGAGGAAGAAAGAGGGAGGGCGCGAAGGGCGGAGTCGCTTTCTGAAAAGAAAGCTATCTGCGAGTGCAGAGAAGAGAGACTCATATCCTCGCAATGAGGACATTCCGTCTCGTTAAGTGCAGCTTCAGCGTGGGCAGCGCCCAAGCATGAAACACACTGGCCGTGACCGTCTGCGGCCTGCACGAGCAACAGTAGCGGTGCGGCATTTGCAACAACGCCGGAAATTTGCTCTTAGAAATTTGCTCTTTTAGTCGCTGGATAGTGGCAGGGGACCGGAAGACCACGCTGCTGCAGACGCCAAAGGCAGTTGAAGAGCGGCGAAGTCAGCCGAGCAGAGAGGGGTCTTGATCCGCTGCAAGGCTTGTTCACGGCGAAGCCTTCTAGTCTCGTAGTGCGAAGATCTTGTAATCGTCGCTGAAGGAGAAGAAATCTGAGGATCCTATGGCGAAGTGCATGCTTATATAGCCAGATGTCATGCCCATATTGGGGGGCTCTGGCGGGCTGTGCCGGTACAGCTCCGCTGCCGAGCCATTGGTTCATTTTTAATACACTGCATGAACCAATGGCCGTGCAGTTACACTGCGTGATTGAAAAAGGAGTTTTCCCCAAAGCGTCTTAAGCAAGACGCAGTACGAGTGAAGTATCGATAGGGAACCAGGAAGCATTTGGAGGCCTCAGCAAACTTCCAAGGAAGCTGTTTCACATGGATTATTGATGTAAAAAAGTAAAAGTACATTCTCCTACGCTGCTCTCAGCCCACTCAAAACCAGAAAATAGAAATGTGGTCCCGCCATTACCGCGGTAATGCAGACCTCTACTCTGAAAGTTTGGCAAACACAATGAACAATTAGTTGGCTTCACCTTTAATGGTCAGGACAGTAGGAGTAGAGACGGGAAACAATTGGACAGGTGAGAATTGAACAGGAGCAGGAAAGTACCTTTACTTTCTGTTTTTCAGCAGAATGTTTTGCAGCTGAAAGTTTGGCAAACACAATGAACAATTAGTTGGTCCTCATTAGTCAGATGCACTAATCCACGAGTCCATTGATTAGGCTCTTTGTAGGGAAGGTCAAATAAAGCTGAGCATTGTCTGCTGCAGCATCTAAGAGCACATCACCATCATCATCATCATCATCAGAGACAGTAAAAGTGCATCGCTAGTGTCCTGAAAACAAGAGCTACACACTCTACAAATACACACATACTGCATTTTACACACACACACACACACACACACACACACACACACACACACACAGTCCACTTAATAAAAAGATGTTTTGAAATGGAACCAATGGACTGATTATAGCCATCTGAGACATAATCAAAATTTCAAAAACATGAATAAACATGCATGAGCTCCCACACATTAAAGAGTGACTCCAAAAGTAACTGTTTGGGCAAGATTGACTTTGAAATGTCTGGCCATTTTCTTGATTATATTGGGGTTCTTCACCTTTAATGGTCAGGACAGTAGGAGTAGAGACGGGAAACAATTGGACAGGTGAGAATTGAACAGGAGCAGGAAAGTACATTTAGCTGGGATTCGAACCCATGTTGTCTGAGGTGCAGTTGTGCCTTCACATCAATGTGCTGCTCACAAGGATATGGCTCTGACAGAGGTTACTCTATGCTCAGGATACTAAGGAATGATTATCTTATATGTCTCATTGAGATATCAGTTTTGTCTTAAGATGTCTTCAGTTTTATTTTAGGAGAAACTTTAAACTTTTACTAATATTGTAAATACTAAAGCTATCATTTAAATAGCATTAAACATTTCAGAATATCAAGGGTTACTAGTATAAATGTTTAAAGTTATCTTCAATGTTCAGCATTGTATATACACCACATTTTCCAAACACACTAGAAATGTAACACTAGTGTACCAGCTTTTTTTGTTGTTGCTTTGTTTAGCATTAACATTTTGTCTTGTACAGCTTTCCTCTGTTTGTGCAATAAAACACTGTCTACATAAAACAACTTCAAATATGACAATGCATGTATTGTCTATTGTCTTAATGGTGTAGATAAATGACATTGAAGCTAACCAGAGGGAAGAAAAATTAAATAAAAAAAGAGATCTGTTTAACATTTCAAATATTTCTCCTAGACAGAAATGAGGTTACTTTAAGATTGAATGGAACCATTTGCTTGAGTCTCCTGCTTCTCAAATTAGAGACAAAAACTCTAACACTCTCACAATGGTCTCCTTTAAAGCTTTAGAAGAGATCTCAACAACATCACACACTGTGCTCAGTTTTTTCTCCTAATCTAAAGACTCTGGTGGTCTCATATTTGTCTCCTCCAATGTTTCAAACAAGAGCTCAACAACATCACACACTGTGCTCAGATATTTCTCCTACACTAAAGACTCGGGAGCTCTCACATTTGTCTCCTCTAAATGTCAGATGTGATCTCCATAACTTTACAAAGTGTGCACCAAGTCAAATGTCTCAATATGAGCTCAAACATGTCTACCACATAATATGTATTAATAATCAAATTAGTCAATTAACAATCAAGACTGAGTCATAAGCCATTTATGTGCCTTTCAGCAAAGAAAGCTCCAGGGTTACATTTTCTGTAGATCAGTTTTGATTAAGGCATCCGGTACATTACTATTTCCAACAACAAATTATGTGCCTAAGTACATA
>NW_015548267.1:812579-813551 GCF_001515605.1 Sinocyclocheilus anshuiensis
ACACACACATCGTATTTTACACACACACACACACACACACACACACACACACACACACACACATAATGTTGTAAAGGGTAAAAACAACACTTACCTGTTGGTGAGAACAGAGTGAAGCCATTAGAGCATGAGAGAGAGAAAAACAGAAAGCTCAATGTAAGTTTTGCAGTTATTACCATGAATACATTTTACATTTGCCTGATGATTTCAATGAAAATGTGGATTACATACAATTTGTGCGATTTGTAATACGATTACAAATGTGAGATTTTGAGGTAGTATTTTCTTGTAAAACACACAGTGATTACCCATAGGAAAAATGTATTGCTCAGTGGTTGCTTTTCCTAAGCTCAGGAGACTTAGATGAGATTCTCATATATCTCTTATTTTAGTATCAATAGTTTAAATGTTTAAATTTATCTTCAATGTCCAGCATTGTATATGCACCACATTTTTCAAACACACTAGAAAGGACTTAAGTGCAAGATGTTTAGTATAAGAGCAATACCTCTTTTTAACAAATCTAACACTTTACCAGTGTACCATTTTTTTTTTGTTTTTGCTTTGTTTAGCATTAAAATTTTGTCTTGTACAGCCCATATTTGCATGTATGTAAATATAGGTTATGGTTTCCTCTGTTAAATCATTGTGCAATAAAACACTGTCTACATAAAACAACTTCAAATATGACAATGCATGTATTGTCTTTGATTGAAATGGTGTAGATAAATGACATTGAAGCTAACCAGAGGGAAGAAAAATTAAATAAAAAAAGAGATCTGTTTAACATTTCAAATATTTCTCCTAGACAGAAATGAGGTTACTTTAAGATTGAATGGAACCATTTGCTTGAGTCTCCTGCTTCTCAAATTAGAGACAAAAACTCTAACACTCTCACAATGGTCTCCTTTAAAGCTTTAGAAGAGATCTCAACAACATCACACACTGTGCTCAGATTTTTCTCCTTAGCTA
>NW_015548267.1:814220-814637 GCF_001515605.1 Sinocyclocheilus anshuiensis
CTCAATATGAGCTCAAACATGTCTACCATATAACATGTATTAATAATCAAATTAATCAATTAACAATCAAGACTGAGTCATAAGCCATTTATGTGCCTTTCAGCAATGAAAGCTCCAGGGTTACATTTTCCGTAGATCAGTTTTGATTAAGGCATCCGGTACATTACTATTTCCAACAACAAATTATGTGCCTAAGTACATAAACATTGTCTTATAAAAAGTAACATTATCCTTATTTCTGCATAATTTCTCTCTCAATATAGCCTTTAACGCTGAATTTATGATTTCCCCCCTTTATTTAGTGCCTTTCAAGAACTTCACTTGACGCACACTTTGTAAAGTTGTTGGGATCTCTTCTAAAGCTTTACAGGAGACAAATATGAGACCCCCAGATTATTTAGCTAAAGAGAAAATCTA